>NC_088713.1:13642241-13945158 GCF_963576615.1 Watersipora subatra
TTTCTCGTGATATGTAGTTTGAAATTTATAATGGCAAATGTTGTTGAATGTTAAATACAATTAAAGTTTCTATTCAAAGACTTTTATTATCTGGGCTATGCTGAGTAGTAGAGGTGGTACGACAATAAAAAATTCATAAAAAATACACATCTTAATATGGGTTGATCATTTCATCAAATGGCCTGAATAGTAACTAAAGACCAACTAGGCGCGACAGTTGCTGCCACATTTTTTTGTCACTTTGGGGCAAGTGAAATCTGTGAAACAATCAAGCAAAGCATCATAGTTGATGTTGCATTTAAGACCGATCAGCTCCTAAAAAGTTACTATGTACATCATTGTTGACATTTATATTTGTTTATAAATTTCATTCATTCTTCATTAAACTTTTTAAGCTTTTTAAATAACTAAGTTTGTTTTATGACAAGGTGAGAATTTAAGTTTATTTTATGAAAAAGTAGAATTTCTATTAAAATATATTTAAATTCTCAAATTTACCGCCCTTAATTATTAAAGATAATAATATATAATGTTAAAATACTCTTTACTTTATCTTGCCTTTGGACGATTCATTTTCATTTCTTGCACTAAACCAAACGCAGCATTATATGCCAATTAATAATGTTTATTCAATTGAAAAACAATTGAAATTAATCATGTAATTTTAATTCAAATAATATTTAAATTCAAAGAGCCATATATTATTGATCAATTAAACTTCAATTTCTACTGTTTATGCATATAAAAACCTTTACATTGTGACTAAGTTTATTCCATTGTGAGTCAATAAAGAAAATAGATATGCTTCTGGTAGGCATAAATATATGTTAATAGACAAAATTAGCAAAAATCAGAAGTCTGCAAAAGTATGTTGATGTAATATAGTCATTATTATTATCATTTCATAGAATACATTCTACTGATCTCTTTAATTTGATAGTTCTTAATGATCAAACCAACAGTTTTAAAATTATCACCAAAACTATGGAAGGTTAGGCTCGCAAAGAGTTAAACTAAAACAATCTAGGAGAATAGCTACATTGAAACTCTAACTCTAAGTCCATTTCACTACTTTAAAATAAAGTTCGTAATCTTCAACAATATACTCTCTTTAAAATTATACTCATACTAACTAATACGCTATCCTATCTCACAGACTAAAAACAACTACTTGCGCACCAAAAAGTAATTTGTTCCATACAGAGTGGCGCCAATCTGTAGTGAGATTAGGCAATTACATGTTTGCTCTCGGGTGCGGCGCCTATATTGGTAGGCATTAGATTTGGAATACAGTCCAATCTCTGTTCTCCACCCTTTCGGTTTACAACAAAAAAATTTTTTGTTTCGAAACGCGAACATCAATTTGGTTTTCGTTTAAATCAGACTATGCAGTTGGGAATTAAGCATTTGTAACGGGTCCGGAAATTGCAAATCTACATCTAACGACATTTTCATTAGCCACTTTTGGAAGGTTTTCAAACAAATGGATAAGCAAGTTACGCTTCACTAATTATTTACAAAAAGGAAGAAACCAGCTGGGACAACGTCTCCTCTACCAAAGATATTTGCTAAGGAGACGAATCTTCCAGTCAATTGCCCTAAATTGCTTAGGAGAAGGATTTTTCTTCAGAGACGTGCAGTAAATATGTCATTGCTGTTTATATTCATTCCCACAATTATTTTGGTTGCAAATGGTTTGTTGCAATTTTTGCTATTTCCTTATCATTTCTATCAGATTTTACTAAAACTTGATTGCTAAATTGATGAATGCTAATTTTTTCACATAGACAGTAATATCAAGAGTAGGATAGCCTTTAAATTTTCTCTCCGTTCAGTCAATCAAAGACAGTACAATGTTTCAATTTCACACTTGAACCAGTATCGAGAAGTACTAGTATTGTTGTATGCAACTTTTGATGGGTACTTTCTGATGCAACAGTAATCATTTTTAAACCCACACTTTCTATGAACAAATTTTTACTATTAACTCAATGCATTCAAAACTTTTATTTGGTTTTGTCAGTTTGTCTTAGTTGCATCAATGCTAAATTGTTTTTTATTATAATCATAACAAAACAGACTAGGCTGGCTGTTACTTTCTACTTGTTTCATAATCACATTTTAACACTTTTACAGCTGAATTAGTTTTTTTCTAATTTATTTGATCTGTAGAAAACATTTATTTCATGGTAAAAATTTGAAAATTTACCGTTGGTGGACGATGTTTAAAAACCTTTACTGTTGTTCTATTTTTTCTTAGTTTATTGAAACTGCGCAAAACACTTTTTCATAATATGAAGTCTGAAAATTAGAATGTTAACTGTTGCTATAGGTTAAACAAAAACATGTTTTCTGTGCAAGAACTTTTTAATTCTTGGGCATTGCCAGGCATTCATCTGGTGAAGCATAAATGTTCTTTCACAATAACAAATTTTGCATATACAGGCAGTTTCACAGTATTCCGACTAGTCGCTGAACAGGTGCACCCAAAGTTTGTAATGCTTTGTTCTGAAATCAGATTAAGGCTGATGAACTTACATGCATAATGAATTTCATAAGCTTTAACATGTATTGCGTTGAGAAATCTAAAAAATGGTGAATGGTAGTTAAACGAATTTGGTCTGCACTCATAAATAGGCATGTATATATTACTTTAAAAAGCAAAATCAACATCATTCAAAAAATTTATTTATATTACTTGAAATATCGGTATAGTGTAAGTGTAATTACAGCCACAGTTGTTGATTAATAACTATGTAGACAATTTTTTTTACAAACTTTTGAGTTTTGTATTGTGTAACATTTTAGTATGAGCCAAAAATACTTACATTATACGCTCTAACCAGTTTAAAGGTAGAGTTAAAAAAAGTGTTACTGATGATACAAGACAGAGCTGGTGATGTTACTAGTGTCAATTTGATTGATCAGTGCTTAACATGTAAACTCCAAAGGTGACAAAATGTCATTAAAACTCTTTTTTGACTCCATACTTTTACCTTGAAGGAGTAGGTGTGACAAAATATATATTTTTTGTGGATAGAACACTCCATAAAAATCTTGTAACCTAATGGGTAACCATGAACTTCAAACTATATTCTATGTGCTGCTCTCTGTATAACATGTGCCTAACATGGTAATTTCTCAATCACAGACATGCCAAATGATTCAATAATATATATATATATATATATATATATATATATATATATATATATATATATACATAAGAGTTTATACGAGGTAAACATTCAGTTGACATAGCCTCAAAACATTAATTAAAGGCTCTTGACAATGCAACACGACAAAATCACATACCCAGTGAAGGTGCTCTTTTGACTCAGTTGCCATGTACATGCGTGCACGCGTGCTTGCGTGTGTGTGTGTGTGTGTGTGTGTGCGTGTCTGTGTGTGCGTGTGTGCATGTGCATGTGGTGTGTGTGTGTGTGTGTGTGTGCGCGCATACCCAGATCAAGGATACATATAACTTAATTTGCAAAAAACTGTGGATTCCCTAAGCATCAAAAGCATCAACAATGGTAAATAAGCCATATAGAAAGTCAGTGCTGCCAATTTGATTGGCAGTGCTAGCTCTGCCAATCACATTAATAAAAAAACACTTTGTAGTAGTCCCTTTTCTGTCCACACCATTGTGAAAATAATATACAAAATAATATACAAGTGTTCTACAACACTTGTACTGTTTAAACAATTTTGCCAATTGTAGGTTTTGATTGGTAACATTTTTGTTCTCAAATTAGTTACATACATATGACTGAATAGCCTAATCCATCACTACTCCTGAGTGCTAGTACAATTTTAGAATTTGAGAATGTTGCGAGTATATTCTGAACATTTGTTTTACACCCAATAGGTTATTACTGAATATCAGTCTGTTCAACTCCGCATTGAGGTATGGCTCCCATAACTGGGGACAAGAGCAAAGCAAAATAATAAACTTTTTAGTTTTGTATGAAATATATTACCTATGAGCCACTTAAGTGTACAGCACCATAAATATATTTATTTATTTTCAAGACACCCAAAATATGAGTTACTTGGTTGAGGCCTTTACAACACCCACCGATGAAATGCATTGTTGCTTAGGACTTTCTTGGTGCCACATGGCTATGCCTTATGAAGGTGGCATTAAAATAAGCATGTTAGTGTACATCAGTAGTAATATAAATAATGTCATTTTGATTGGCTAAACTAGTTGATTATAACAAATGTGATTACGAAACAGATTATCGCATCCAAAATGGTGAAAGCCGCTCCACCTAAAGGAGAATGCAAAATATATGCGAAACTCGCTTCACTCATAATATGGTTAAAGTTATCTTCATAAAATTCTTACAATCTAGTTTTACAATGCAACACCAGCATCCATATGAACATCACCTCCATTCGGCTATCACAATAGTGGAAGGTTTGAAAAATAGAGCACCATTGTGATCAAATTGAGATTTTATGGTATATTTTATAAAATTAGTTATTTAATGTTAGTTAGATAAAGTTATAAATTATTATATATGTCAATTGCGAGTAATAATAAATAAACTTGCAAATCTAAGCACTCAAAAAAACGTTTACTCAGGATAACAAAGAAATTTGTAGTTGTAACTCATGGGTCATGAACCTTTTTGACTGAGAAAGCCAAGTAAGTCCATGTGTTTCGAAGTTTAATCCTAGAAGAGCCATATGTATAGTTTAAGTCTCAAAAACATAAAATAGAAAAAGAAGACCAACAAGTTTATCATGTTTAAGCAGTTGTACAGTATAATAAAATTGGACTTGTTTTGAACAACAATGTTGAAATAGCCGTTTTTCTTTCAGCCATATTTTGGTTTGAAGTGTTTACCTTTTTATCTAAATAATTATGATTCGTGTGGTCACTGTGCGGCCTGCACAAAGCGGAGTACAGAAAGTACTAGAAACTCTTTGCTCCACGGGCCACATCAAAAAATTGCCAATGGAAATATATTCTTAATAAATAGACAATATTTTTTATTTTGTATGTTGTTACAGTAATTTCAGCTTATTTGTGTTATTATGCTTATTGAACTAACAGCAAAAATATGGATTATTTTTTTGCTGATTGATCAAGGAGCCAGATTCCATCATCAAAAGAACTACACATGGATCGAGAGCCATCAGTTTCTTACCTTTGTTATAGCTTTCAGTTTATATTTTAAGCTCCAAAAATAGCCTAAAAAACTGACATAATTCTCATAGTTTTCAATAAATGAAAAAGTTTTCTCAGCCTATAATCAAGATGATTCTTATTTAATAAGCATTCTTACTCCCATATGATTATTCTTGGCTAACTGTATGAATAAATGATGTAAAAATATAACCAAATTAGCCAGTTATTGCTAGCATTCAAAATAAACATACTCAAGATGGAAACCAATTGATGTACTCCAGCGGAAACCTGATTACATGCTCATACAATGTACATCAACATGCCTGACTCAAGATAATAATACCAAAGATACTTTTGGTCTCAACTACATTAGAACAAATGATCACTTACCTCAGCAAAAGCCTAAACACCTGCCTCTGTAATGTAACTTGCTGCTCAGTGGCTTCACATCCGTTTGCATCAACACAAATTGCCAACAATGAGCCTACAATAGTTTATTATAACAAGTATTTTCTTTTCAGTCACAACTGCTTCAAAAACCAGTCGATATTAAAAAGACTCACAAAGCTCACAATTTATTCAAACAATTACTTTATAATGATGTCTAAATTTACCTAAAGACATGATCATGTCATGCCAGTCTTTTTAGAGGCCAAAATTACTACCCCAAGATTTTAAGCAGATAAGATAATTTAAAAAGTGTAGTATCACAATAGTTATAGACAGTTTTGAATAATTCAGTGCCTGACATTGACTTAGCCATTCAACAAATAATACTTGACCTAATTTACATGGACCTTCATGTACCCTCATCAAACCAAAAGCTGCTTTATTTTTGTTATAAAACAATGAAGAATACACAGCTGAGAGTCAAACATCGGATAAGTATCCAATAACATAACACTTGTGTAAAGAATTAAAAAGTGCAATATTTTGTTTGAAACAGGGTGTTAGCAACTAAATCCATTTGTAAATGAGTTTTATTGCATGAGTTTTATTTAAGGTCGATTAAGTAATTGTTGTATGTCTGACTGGTTCACTTGGATATTTTTTGGTCTGAACAATTCATGTAAGAAAACGTTTCATAAATGGTAAATGTTTCACAATACATTTAAAGAGTATAGTGTAACGTGTCAAATAGTAAAAACCTGTGCACATTGCTTAAAAAAATTTAGTTAACTATTTCTGACCGTAAATCGGGGACTAGTCTCACTTCTTAATTTAATACAAATGCCTTTTACAATTTAGCAGCAAACATAGTTGTTTGTTCATCTTATCCAATGCAGTTGATTGGGTTTAAACTATTTGCATACATCAAATAATTTACAATAGCACTGAAACAAAGTTCTTGCTTCAGGATCAAAGACTACAGTGATTCAAACATGATGTGCAGCATGATGCAGGCCACAAAGCATGACAGAACGTTGTATAATTCAAAATTCACTTAGTGCAAACCATAGCATCACTTCTCAGCAGCATAGGAAAGATGGCTAGCCCTTACATTATATAACCAAAAGTAAAACAAGCGTGGTCTAAAACTTTAGTCAATGATTGTAGTTATCCAGACAATGAATTGGTTTCATATTAAATAATTCAAGCTTTCTTGCCTAAAAATGATTCAGCCATAATTGTTGCTTTTCTCTCCATGCGCTCTTTGCTTGATAGAAATAAGACATAGAGCTACAGCACGTTGAGCAGACATAGTTGAGTATACTTGTCATCAGACTTGTAGGTTTAAATTATTCACTGAATAAAGATATTAAACTTTTAAAAAAGGAAATACCTCATAAATTTGTGTAGATTTGTGTAATTTGAATTTTGTGTAATTTGTGTAAATAAAAGTGACTTCAATGCTTTCAAATATTTACACGAACTTTGCTAACACCACTTATCGTAAGTATATTTAGCTAGTCTGAGCGCAGCGTACACTAATGTCTTAAAACAAGCATATATTATGTAAAAGTGCGATTTTTGTAAATTATATAAAAAATTATTGGAAACTTATAGCAGGATAGAGCATTGCTGTCTAAACAAAAGAATAAATAACATACAAATTTTGAGACAGCATAGCCTTGGAGTGGGTGATTGCAAAAAATATGAGCTGGTTTCCAACAAACAAGAGCACCGTTGAACAGCACCTGAAGCTGGATTAATCTTGGTAATTTATTAAACAACTTGTGTACTCGGGAATGGAGCGAAACAAACACAGTAAGTTTTATGATAAAAATTACTTGGCTCTATGGCTAAGGCTTGTTCCCGGCCACTTTACACATCTATTTTTTTACAAAAAGATACAAAATAATTGACACTACAGCTATAGAAACGTCAGTAAGACGGAAACTCAGGCCAGTTCACAATTGAGGGAAGGAAAGCAACTCCATGTCAAACTAATGTAAAATGATTTGACTTTTCAATACATAAAAGGGTTCTGGAATACTGGCGATTCTCCTTGTCTTCATCTGATTGTGTCACCACTTTTTGTATCTTTCATAATATACTGCACAATCCTTATAAACATGCTACAAAACCTATGTAAAAAATACTTGCCTACTAATGCTTCCACCCAATGTTAATGGTGTTTCCAGCTTCAATCTTGAAAACTCTGAAGCGGAGGAACTGGAAAAATTGCGTACTGGCCTTTCTACAAGCATTCGGAGAAGTTAAACGTGCAGTTTCAGAGTACCTGAAGCTGTACAACATTCAAACAGAGACATACTGACAAGTCATTTAACATTTAACAAACCAAATACTTGATGATAGAGTTATGTTTCTGTCTACTCGGCATCAACTTTAGTCTGTATTGATAAATCATACGTATGTATTTTCAGTAGATTTCATTAGAAAGTACCAACATTTTTCTATCATTTGCTATAGTTTTTTACTTTTGAAAAAATCTGACTGCCAGGATGTTTTAAGATTACAATTATCAAACGCTGGTTGCTCAAAACACTCATAAATGTTCAGAAAAAATAAAGTCTGGTTCCCATATACGTCGTAAAGCACCCGCAAAACATCGCAGGCTATTAGCGATGAAATGGGAACGTATGCACCGAGGGTCGCCGAGGGCCGCCGAGGATCGCCGGTGGTTGCCGGCAGCATCGCAATAGTTTAGCGCTGTTCAAATTTCGCAAACGGCTGCAGACAAAACATTCCCGAAATGCACTGTCTGGGTAAAGGTCACCATTATAGGAACGGCATGGCGAGCGAACATTTTATTTGATTACGCAATTATGTTTACGACATTATTAACGATGTGGCTTTATGTGAACATATCCAGCTGAGCCTAGCGTCGCAAATATTTTGCTGCGCATGTTACCACCGGAGTGTCGCAATCGATATGGGAACCAGGCTTAAGCAAAGACCCCTTATAAAAAGATTATAAACACAGTGATACACATTATATCAAATAACCAGCTTGAGAAAGAATATACTTCATACGATGATGGTTGAAAATCTTCAATGCCATAAAACAAACAGCAACAACTGCTTTTACCTAATTCTAAAGAAACCATATTTATGAAAGTAATGTAGATACTTGCAAAAAGATAGCAAATATTTTAAAATGGTAAGCCTATTATTATCGTAACATTTTACAATTAATGTCCATGGCATGCGACATAATTAAAAACCAACTTCAAAAGCTGGCCAAGGTTTGCGCAAGTCTACCCCTGCACTCAGCTTTTGTCCAATACATTTATGTACAACTCTTTAGCTACATGTAAAACATGGTTGTGTAGAAAATTACTGACAATCTGCGGATAGGCTTTAAAACTAATTTTTAAAGGTGATTCTGTAGAAAAACCTCTGTGAAAAGTGAGTCACAAAACAAACAGATTTTAGTTTCATCAAATGGTATGAATAATAACCAAAGACCAACTAGGTGCAACAGTTGCTGCAACGTTTTCTGTCACACTGGCTCTTGTAAAATTCTGTGAAACGATTGAGAAAAACAACATGATTGCCACATATTGCATCCAACCTCGATCAGCTGATGAAAAGCTACCCGGTATATCATTATATACATTTATATTTATTCATCATTTTAGATCACTCATTTTTAGTTCATGGTCAAAGCTTGGTAAAAGTCCAAACTTTTCAAATTACAAAAGGTAGTTTTTACCAAGATTAATCCAAATTGTTGTATCTACAATCTTTAACTGTTAAAGCTTGTAATATATTATTTTAAAATACCATTTCTCTTATTTTGCTTTTGATAAACATTTCTTTCACTTTTTCCGCCAAACAAAAGTAGAAAAACAAAAGGTATCCTGCTCAATACTGCTTAAACAAACAAATAAAAACATTTTTTTCATTGAGTCATTTTAAATTTAATTTAAATATTATTTAACTACAAAAGATTATTTATTACTTTTCACATAAAGTCCAATTTCTACTGTTTATGCATATCAAATCTTTTTAAATCTTTACTACATAAGTATATATCATTATGAGTAAAATAAAGGGTACATATATGTACCTGGTTGGCATAAATAAATCTTACGCAACCAAGAAAAGCAAGAAAGAGAAGTCAGCAGAAGTATGTTGATGTAATCTAGTCATTACTAGTATCATTTTTAAAAAAAATTTACTGATTGCTTTATACTGATAGTTAATTATGATCAGTTTCAGAATCCTGACCAAAGCAGTGAACTCATAACATGACGACCGTTTTCTTTAATTTATCAACCAACAGGAAAAGAAACTTTGAAAATAAACTCCTTCCGCGAAAGGTTAAACTATAACAATCTAGGAGAACAACTACATAACTACAGCCTACATAGATAAACTCTCTGAAAATCTATGCATACCCAGTGATGCTTTGTCATATATTGCAGACTAAAACAACTACTCGCTTAACAAATAGTTATTTTCTAAAATCAAATTGGCACCGAGTCGGCAATTTTCTGCCCAAAGCTTGTCAGCCAAAATACAAGGGTCCAATAATGGGAAGGTTTTAGCCAAAAACTATTAGCATGTAATTTTAACTGCATCAGCTTTGGTTATACATGTATGTTGATAAGTGGATATCACCAGAAGCTATAAGTTAAAGAAAAGGGGTGCCATCAGCCATTTGTTAAGCAGGCAGCTCAAAGGCGCCATAACTGTCTTTTATTATGAAATCAGTCAACTGAATAGTTTGATAACAAAAAATAAATTCATAGTAATGTGGTAATTTTTGGTTTGCAGCAATACTTAAAAACTAAGTCATTATTATTACAATCAGGGTTTGTAGCCTTTAAATTGATGTGTGATTAGGTTTCACTTATTACGAAAAAACCACTATTCATGGTCATAACTAATTTCTTTAGGATAGAGTTGAGGCTTGACAACACGCCAATGAAATGCGGCATTGCTGTAGGCAATGTGTTGGTGCCACATGGTCTCGCCTTATCAATGAGCAATTCAAAAGATAGCATGTTAGTCAACCTTAGTAGATGTATAACTAATATAATTATGATTGGTTGAGTTAGATGATTATAACCAATGTGATTATAAGTTGATTAGAAGCAATAATATATCTTATATTACAGACTAAAACAACTACTCGCTTACCAAATAATAATTTTATATTAACAAATTGACGCCGAGTTAGCACAATTCAGCCCAGAGCCTGTCAGCCAAAGAGCAAAGATCAAAGAATGAGGAAGTTTAAGCTAAAAACAATTAGCATGTGATTTTCTCTGCATCGGCTCTGGTTATATAGCTAATGTTGTTAAGTGGATATCACCTAAATCCATAAGTTTAAGCAAATGGTTGCCATCAGCCATTTGTTAACCCATTGACCCGGTTTAAGCCACCCAAAAACAACCGAAACTCGTGTAATTTATTTTAGAAAAGTCAATAAAATCGATATTTTATGAACATGCATAGCTCAAATCTTAAATTTATTTCTATAAACAAGAGAAAATGTATCGAAAAATTCATTTATATATCTACTACTCAAAAAAAATACGATCATGTGCAATTGTCCCTGTATGAAATGCTAGGAAGCATTTTTCTTCGGTAGGGTCAAACGCTATAACGTAGCCGTGCACGCCACCATAACAGTCGTTTTTTTCTGTATATTCCATGTATTGTATAATAAAAATCCAAAAAGTTAGCAACACTTTTATCATTTGAATTATTTTTATTCTGATCAAACAAAAAGTCTTTAACGATCCCAGGATTAAATAATCTTTTATTTTACCGTTTTGATAGTCGAGCTGATGTTGACAGGTTTTTCCAACTTTTATTATTTTCTAAAGAAGCGCAATTTGCTTAGCTTTTATCATATAGCAACGCCTCTCAGAAAATCGTTTCATATTGCAAATCATCGAAATATATCTTGTTGATGATATTTAAAACTGACTAATGTTCATTTCCTTTGTTTAACGTTACTAGGCAATAGTTTTCATAAATGTCTACTGAAAGGGACATATATGTCATTTCCCCACGCAACCGGTAAACAAAATTTTTGGCGTTTCCCTAGCCAAAGGATTAAGCAGGCCACTCAAAGCAGCCATAACTGTCTTTTATTATGAAATCATTCAACTGACTAGTTTGATAACGAAAAAAAGGTACCTAAGAATGTGGTATTTTTCGGTTTCCAGCAATACTTAACAATTAGGACCACATTATTACAATTTTGGTTTGGAGCCTATAAAATGATGTGGGATTAGGTTTTACTTATTACGAAAAAGCCAAATGCTCTTTGCCATAACTAATTTCTTTAGGGCTTAAGGCTTGGCCACATACACCAATGAAATGCGGCATTGCTGTGTACAATGTGTTGGTGCCACATCTTCTCACCTTATTAATGTGCCATTCCAAAGCAAGCATGTTAGTCTACCTTAGTAGATGTATAACTAATATAATTGTGATTATTTGAATTAGTTAATTATAACAGATGTGATTGAATTTGTTTTCATATTAAACATAAGTAAGTTACAATTACGCTTGATTTTTAACAAAGTAATAACCAAAAGTCTTCAAGCAAGTTATTCATAAATCAAAGAATAACATATTTTTGTTGCAACTGCTAACAGCTGCACTTTAGAAAGCTGTTTGTGAACTTAAATATGAATAGAACCTAAAATTGTGAGAATCTTACGTAAAATCTCATAATCTTTTTACCCTTTTCAAGCTTTCTCAACTTTTAGTGTCAAAATACAAAATCTTATCTATGTGAAACTTTCCAATTTTTTTTAATTGTTTTTCATTTCACATTATATTAGACATTATGTAAAACCTCTTGGGGATGCAGTAATATGTCACAAAAATACAATATGATAATCATAGGACATTAATTGAGATTACAAATATTATAAAACTTTTTTTGTAAAATTGCATCTTCAAGTATATTTTTAGTCAGATCTTAATGAGCAAAATCATTCAATTATCATAATAAAAGTCCAATGTTAAAGTCTTTGTTGCTCTATAGTTTAATGTACATAACTAACACGAAATAGTTTTTGTTTAGCTTTGTTATCATAAGCCTATTCCATTTGTTTCCAAAATATTGTGATACAGCAAATAGCACAAATTATAATAATTTCTTAAATGATAGACATCCTGATGGCGTTTTTTATATTTTATTAACTTTAAATGCAAGTGAAACTATTGCTACAGCTTTTTCAACTGTTAATTGCTTGTAGTATGAGGTTTATGATTTTGGCCAACTGGATAAGCTCTTGATAAATCTTGTAATCTTCCTTTTTGAAACATATAGTTAGCCATTGACTGATTATTCTGAACATAAGCAACTGTGTTAGCTGTTCCTAAAGCAAAGCTTTGAACAATGTACCAGTACTTGAGAAATCTGTGCAACCTTCACAATTTTTTTATTACCCTAAAACGCCTAATAGATCTTCCTTCTATATTTGAATGCCATGCTTATCTGACCACCACTATGTGAGAGAAGGGTTGAAAAGAAGAACGCCACACTTCGATTAAACCCCACATTCTTTTGACAACAATTTTGGCATTCTTTGATTTTCATGAACCCATAATATTAAGGAATTGGAAAAAGTGTCTACAAAATTTTACTAATAATGGCTTAGTTACATCAGCATTAACCAATTGCTGCATTCCTTATGTTCGAATCGAAGTCCGTTTTCCTAATCCGAAGTTTTTTAGATTTTTTCCATTTAAACTTTGAAAGCAACTTCATTGAAATAAGCAGAGGTTGTGTGGGGCTAATAATAGATTTTGATTTATGCAGTCTTACATTTATGGTGGTATATGGACATTTAGTTTTAAGCTGAAAGTTGTTCTTGATATGCAATGTGATAGTACGATATGCAATATGTAAAAGTTTTAGTCTGCTAAAATAATTACTTGAAGGCTGATATGAACAAGTTCAAAAGTGCAAAATAAAAGTTGACGTCAGAAAGCATAGTAGCTGGAAATAAACAGCCAGAAGAATATTAAATCTTTTTAAAGAAAGCACCAACAAGAACACAACTGGCCAAGCAAACGATGCAAAAAGTTTTGTTTCAAAGTTGTTAACTTTTGTTTCTGCAAGTATTATAAGTATGGTTTCTTATTGTGACTTGTTGTTGAAAATATATCTTCATGATTTTATAGGTTATTATGATATAACCTATAAATTTGAACTTTTTCCACGACCAAACACGAGCGACGCGACTGCTTGAAAGCTTTATGATAAATGCACTAAAACGATAAAACTCACAAAAATTATTCATTAACGGACGTCGCAAACTCATGTACCGAAATCACATCAAGAAATTTAACAATTTTTCAATAGAGTCGTTTAGGTATAATTTAATAATACAATACCCATATAAACCTATTTAAATATATTATCAAGTCGTTATTATATGTAGAAATCTTTCTAAAACTTACCCATCTGATCGGATTATACATCAATACACATATTATTTCGGCTTAAAATCTTTTTTAAAAATCGGCAAACCTTATTTTTATCAAAATTAAGACCAGAAAACAAAACACCGAGCGACATAAAATAGAAACATTAAGTCGTGCACATTTCACAAAAAAACGGGCACATTTCACCAGTCTAAAGCCCAATTGCCGAAGGTTTCTGTAATTAACGTAGAAGTACTGAAAATTTCATTTCTTTTTATTGATTTCAAAGTAACTGATACTTTGGATAGGAGCAAAAGTGATACTTCCAAAGCAGTGAAAGTAAAGGAAATGACAATGATTTTTTTTCTTCTAACAATTCTTATGAGATTATTGCAATATTTAATTATAAGAATAATTATTCGATTTTTTAAGATTTAATTATAAGCATTTGAATTTACAAGAATGAAGTATATAGTGACCGATGTTGGGCAATATGTTACTGCTATTGTTTTTTTCTAAATTGTTTTGTTAAAAAGATTTTCTAAAAATGTAAATATCCCAACTTCTCGATATTTTTAGCTATGGCAGTTTGAAATGTAAAAAAAATTGTGCATTGGTTTTCTATTATTACTGCATTATTGTATTAATAATATTGGTTATTCTAATAATATCAGTGAATTTTACTTCTAAACTTGCATTCCTCCTATTGCAGGGAAAAGATATAAACATATAATATTTTCCCTTCATCATTGCTGTTTGTTGTACAAAATTACACCCAATACATTTCAGCTAACATTGCAGTTATCCTATTGCAATGCGGTGCCATTTGGCTGCTAATATTGCTATTCCCAACTATCCCAACCAACCAAACCAACCACCCTTTTTTTTCCAATATCACTTTGGTCGTGGGGTGTATGACAGGGGAATTTCTAGTCTAGAATATTATTTGATAGCACACTTGTGAATATATAAAGCTTGCGACAGATCAACGGTCATAACCTTTGATCTGCTTCACATAAAAAGCCAGTTTTGACTGCAAACTGTATAAAACATATCATTGAGCATGATGAGTTTTATGCAACATTATTGAATTTAGTTAAAAAGTAAAAATATGCCTTTAAATTTAAAACATATATATAATTTTCATGGCATTCAGTTAGTGAAAAAATTATCCCAGCCTATACTTGTAATTGACATGATTTCTCCTTATTAAGCCTTTCTATCCAAATATGAATAGAACTTGCTGACTTCATGACTGTAAAGACATAAAAAACTAGCGAACCTTTTGAGTGCTCAAGAAAAACATACTTAAGGTTATAAGGGAAGCAAAATGACGTACCATTAATTGAAACATAATTACATGCTCATGCGGCGTAGCCCAACATGCCTGACTCCAGATAATAAACCCCAGTTAGTCTTGGTCTCAACTATATGTACATTAAAACTTGTAATGTCCTACCTCAGCAAAAGATTAAACATTCCTCTGTATGGGTTAACCTGCTGCTCAGCCTCTTAGAACTCTCTTTCTCTACGCACACTGTCAACAATGAGCCTACAAAAGTTTTTATAACAAGCTTTCTTGTCTGTAACAATTGACTCAATAGCGATTTGAAATTTAAAAAAGATTCAAAAGCCAATCAAACAATAGTTTGAAACCGGTTCAAACAAAGCCGAGCTCTTCAAAAGGCAAAATGAGGCAAAAGGGCATCAGTAACTAAATCTATTTGTAAACTTGTTTTATTTCATGAGTTTTATTTAAAATTGATTTACTAGATTGCCGTATGTCAGACTTTTCTGCTCAGATATTCTTTAGCTTACCATTTCAGGTTAGAAACAATGCATAAATTGTAAACGTTTTATATTACATACAGATCGTATAGTCTAACGTGTCCAATAGTGAAAATCTGTGAACCCAGCTTGGAATTTCAAAGCTAATCATTTTTTACAGTAAATCGGTGACTACCTCACTTCTTAAGCAAATACAAATGCCTTTTATAATTTACCAGCAACCACAGTTGTTTATTAATTTTACCAAAAACATTGTTAGGGTGTATTTTGTAGGCATACATCAAACAAATTACAATTTACAATTGCAATGGAGCAAATTGTTTAGTTCAGCGTCAAAGCTTAGTTACCCTGACTACAAACTGTTTTTATAGTATTAAATATGACGTTTCGGACATAGAAGTTAAACAGCCATCATTTTTGATTTTCTCTCTACGCTTCATAGAAAGAAAACATAGAGCTATAGCAGATTGAGCTGACAAAGTTGAGTATACTCGCCATCAAACATCTAAGGGTAAAATATTTTCTAACTATGGATGCAAAACCTTTTGAAAAACTGTAAATGTTATAATATTTTTATGCTTGCAATACTAGTTATGAGATGAAATTTATTGCTGTTAAATATATACAGAGATTTTGCTCACACCAGTCATCACAATTCTATTTAGCTGTTTTAACACTTAGAAGGCTAGCAACGAGAACACTCGTCTGAACCGTTTCATCGTGGTTGCCTAGCGACGAATATACTCACGATCGAGTCACATGATTGCTTTTTTACAAAACGGCTTTCCTAAGAGATCGTAATTGGCCCAATCATCAACTAGAAGCCTTTAGTATCGGTCCTGTAGCCGTTTCCTCTCAGTACCGCGATTTTACAATCATACTGCGCTCTGGAAATTCCAGTAATGTAACGCCGGTTTTTATTTCAAAATGGCCGCTGCTCGAAAAACATCGCGTAGATCTATGGAGGACGTTTCTTTTAGGAAATTATCAATGATAGTGTTATCAATGATAGTGGGAATGAAGTCGAGTCAGATAGTGACAGTGATGGAGGTAAGTGTTTTCAGTTTTCATTTATGTGTTTGAACCTTGTTTTAGTTGTCATAACAAACACAATCCCTGTACAGATTACATAGAGAAAATAGAATAATATAATAATACGATAAATAGAGTGACTAGTAGTACTATAATAAGTATATTATTGATAAATAGAATAGCTAGTAATAATATAATAAGTATATATTTGATAAGTAGAGTAACTAGTAGTAAATATAATAAGTATATAATTGATAAATAGAGTAACTAGTAGTAATATAATAAGTTTATAATTGATAAATAAAGTAACTAGTAGTAAATATAATATAACTGATAAATAGAGTGACTAGTAGTAAATATAATAAGTATATAATTGATAAATAGAGTAACTAGTAGTAATATAATAAGTATATAATAAAGCTAGCATATAAAATACGCACTAGTTTCATGTGCAAATTGGGACTTGAGTTATACAGACTGTGTGCATTAGACTTCTGTATCAAAGGTATAACTTTTGGTACCAATGAAAAGAGGAGGCTTTTGGCTTTCAAATGATATATAGAACATAGTAGTAAAAGCAAAAAAAAATGTTTGTGCTAGTAATGCAAAGTAGAGCAAAGCGCCTAGCTGACTGAGATGTGTTATGCAATAGCCAGGTAGCCTTGAAAGTGTTAAACGCAGTGTATACTGACTTGCTAAAACTAGCATATTTTATCTAATTGTGTAATTTTTGTAAATTTTTAAAAAGCGAAAACAATTAGCATGGAAGAGGCTTGCTTTCTTAACAAGGGAATGAGTGGAATACAAGTTTTAAGGTAAAATAGCATTTGAGTGGGTGATTTGCAGAAGAATATGAGCTACTTTCAACCAAACTCGAGTACAGCTGAACAGCGCATATAGCTGTGCAACGCTCGAACGAACTACTGACAAGTCCCGTAGCATTTTTCAAGTAAATACCTGATAATTATTATCATTATTATTAGACAGCATTAATAACTCTATTTTAGATTCATTAATGCTATCACTTAGCATTGGCTTGAGTCTGTATGAATAACTTATGTGTATGTACGCTTAATAAGTTTCATTAGAAAGTATCGATATTTTTCTATTATTTGCAATTGTTTTTTTTTATTTTAACTTATCAGGCCGTCAGAATGTTTCAATATTAAAATAGACAAACTTTGATTGCTCAAAACACTTGGTTGAATGCTCAAAAAAGGTATCATATGAAATTACGTACCTTAATATGATTGCTGCTATCGTCGACATTTGCTAATGCATTCAAAGTGCGGGATTACTCGCTTCTATTTGGTTGGTGTCTTTATATATATAGACGTGATAGTCACAGTTGCACCTGGTCTGAGTGTCTTAACCGGGATCCAGATTTCTTTTTGATTATAAATTTGAAGCACCCTAGCAGTAATAAACCAGATAATAAACCACAGTTAGTTTTGGTCTCAATTACATGTACATTAAAACTTGTAATGTCCTACCTCAGCAAAAGATTAAACATTCATCTGTATGGGTTAGCTTGCTGCTCAGCCTCTTAGAACCCTCTTTGTCTATGCACACTGCCAACAATGACCCTACAAATTTTTTTCTAACAAGCTTTCTTGT
Source organism: Watersipora subatra (assembly GCF_963576615.1). Taxonomy (NCBI): domain Eukaryota; kingdom Metazoa; phylum Bryozoa; class Gymnolaemata; order Cheilostomatida; family Watersiporidae; genus Watersipora; species Watersipora subatra. The sequence goes on from NC_088713.1 coordinate 13,660,630, forward strand.
CTGTCACAATTGACTCAATAGCCACTTGGAATTTAAAAAGACTCACGAGCCATTCATTCAATTACCCTCCAACAATGTCTCCATTTACCTAAAGACATGTTCAAACAAAGGCCGAGCTCTTCAAAAGGCCAAATGATTACCAATAATTGAGGCGTATAATAATGTTTAAAGAGTGTCGTATGAAAGTAGTTATAGAGAGCTGTTGATAGTGCAGTGCCAGATATTGACTTAGCCTGTCAACAGATCATACTTGATTCAACTAACATGGACCTTTATGTACTCTAATCGCAGCAAAACCTTCTTTAATTTCATAAAACATTGCAGGTTACACAGCTGGGAGTCAAACATTGCATGTGTATTCATTTGCACTTGTTACCCTTATGTGTGAAGAATTAAAAAGCACAGTAATTTGTTTGGAACAGAGCATCAGTAACTAAATCAATTTGTAAATATGTTTTATTTCATGAGTTTTATTTAAAATTGATTAACTAGATTGCCGTATGTCGAATTTAACTGCACATATATTCTTTGGCTTACCATTTCAGATAATTGAAAATGCATAAATCGTAAGCGTTTTACATTACATATAAAGACTATCGTCTACCGTCTCAAATAGTAAAAATCTGTGCACCTTGCTTGGAACTTTTGAAGCTAATCATTTCTTACAGTATATCGGTGACTAGTTTCACTTCTTAAGCTAATTTGAATGCTTTTACAATATAGCAGCAATCAAAGTTCTTTATTAATTTTACCAAAATAATAATTAGGGTGTATATTATATGCATAGATCAACCAATTTACAATGGCAATGAAGCAAACTTTTTACTCAGCGTCAAAGGCTTGTCACCCTGACTACGAACTGTTTCAATAGTATACAAAATGACGTTTCGGACATAAAAATGAAACAGCCATAATTTTAGATTTTTTTCTACACCTGAAAGAAAGGAGACATAGGGGTACAGTGCATTGAGCAGACATGGTTGATTAGACCCGCCATCAGACATCTAAGTCCAAACAATTTTCTTACTATCGATGAGAAACTTTCCGAAAAAAACTGTAAATGTCATAATAGTTTCATGCTTGCAATACCAGTTATAAGATCCATTTTATTGCTGTTAAATAACTTCATTTATTTTGTTAGTACCACTCATGACCATACTGTTCAGCTATTTTGAACACGGTTAATACTGATTTGCAAAAACTAGCATCCTTTATCTAATTGTGTGCTTTTTGTGAACTTCATAAAAAAAACTTAGAAACAATTAGCATGGAAGAAGCTTGCTTTCTTAACAGGATAATAAATAGCATAAGTTTTGAGGTAGAATAGCCTCTGAGTGGGTGATTGCAGAAAAAATAGGAGCTGCTTTTCACCAAGTCAGATCGCCGTAGAACAGCGCATATAGCTCTACATCGCCCGAACAAACTACTTACAAGTCCCGTAGGATTTTCCAAGCCAATTTGTTAATAATTGTTATCATTATTATTAGACAGAAACAATAACTGTATATAGTCGTTGTTGCTGTTTACTTGGCATTGGCTTTAGTCTGTATAAATAACTTGTTTGTATGTATTTTTTAAAAGTTTCATTGGGAAATATCAATATTTTTCTGTCATATGCAAATGTTTTTTTTAAGTTGTTGAACCATCAAGATGTTTCAAAATTAAAATTGACAAAATTTAGTTGCTCAAAACACTCGGTTAAATGCTCAAAAAGGTAACATATGAAATTACATCACTAATCGTGATTGCTGATATCGTCAAAACTGGGTAATACGTTCAAAGTGCAGGATTACTGGCTTCTATTTAGTTGGTGTCTTTACATAGATAGACATACAACATATATATATATATATATATATATATATATATATATATATATATATATATATATATATATATATATATATATATATATATACTTAAATTCACAGTCGCACTTGGGCAGAGTGTTCCAACTAGGATCAACATTTTTTTTATTTCAAATTTGAAGCAGCTTAGCAGTCAGGTTACCTTAAATATTAAAAGTAATGGCAAATGATAGAAAAATCTCTATAATTTCTGAAAAAATCTACTAAAAAATTGGCTAAGTTGATTTTTAGCTTTTTATGTGTGATTTACGGAAACTGGCTTCAGCCTAGTAAAGACCATTAAATCTTCACTGGATTTAATCATTTAGATATTTTGGATGTATTTGCGTTGCATTATTTACATGTACATGTATAGTCAGTCATAGGTGGTAAAACTAAGGGTCATTCAGTCGCTTGCTTTTTTACATTTTGCTGAAAAAGAGTAGTGTAACGCATCAATGATAAAAACAGTCAAGTGCCCTAATATTTCAAAATTATAACATGCATTGGAATATAAATAAAATATTTTAGTGTGATTTATTATCAAAAAGTCATCGAACCTGTTTTGTAAAAAGTTCCAATTTATACTGCCTAGATTTCTCTATTTACACTCATTTTTTTGCTCATATCACTAAAAAAAATTTTTTGTTGTGTTTAAAAAAACTTTATGTACAAATCCAAACAAAGCCAATATTTTTTGAGTCAATAATGGATGCCATGAGCAAGTATAAAAAATTAATTAAATTGTATTTAGAATGTGGTAAAAAACTGGTTTAAGCAATCACAGATATATCGGTTTATTTTTACCGGCATATGTTCAAGTACCTAAGAATCAGTAGTAGCAGCCAAAAACTATTAGCACTTGAATTTAAATGCATTAGCTATGGTTATACGCTGTTGAGTTCATATAGCGTAAGCTCTTATAACTCTTAATAAAGGGTTGTCATCAGCCATTTGTTAAGCATGATGGTCAGAGCTGCCATAGCTGTATTTTGATTAGCATTCAATTGATTGAGTTGTTTACTTACGAATAATAAACACTTAGAAATGTAGTACTGTTTGCAGACATACCTAAGAATTAAGTCAATATTATTACAGTTTGTCTAAGGCATTCGCATTCGCTTACAGGTGCAGAGCTTATAAAATAGTTTGCAATTAGATCTCACTTATTAGGAAAAATCCAAATAATTATTGTCATAACTAATTGCCTTCAGCTCAGTTCTCTAATGGTTGAGCGGTTTTGCATTTATATAGTAAATCTCAGTGTCTATTCGTCTGCCCAGTTATAGCTATTAAAAGTTGGAATAGAAAACTCGTTTCGCGCTAGATTTTAGCTCATGGAGATGGCAACCACAACTTCTAACCACGCATAAAACGACCGAACTACACAGTCTGTATGATTATATAGCTTGTATCATATATTGTATACCCTTTTCTCAATTGTACAAAGTACATGCAATTGTTGTATTAATTGATGCATTTTGCCCACAGATTACGATGCGGTGTAACAAAATATATTTTGCTTGATTATAAAAAACAAAGCTTTTTTCATTCTCGCCGTATGAGGACGAAATTTTCTGCTATACGATATCTACCACAATTTCTCTCAAAATTATAATCTGGTAATTATTGTATTGATCAAACTGAAGTAAATTAAATCTCAATATGCGGTTGTGCCACTATATTAGCTCGGATTTATTTGTTATGGTAAAACGGATTGCAAACAGATGAGTGATAAAGTTTTAGTTAAGAGTTTGACAATTGCTAAAATACAATATAAAACTTTCTTGGTATTTCTTGGGTTGCTAAGTTCATTCAGGTTAGATGCAGTATTTTAAAACTCTGCCCGTAGTACTTTGTAATGTTACCTTGTCTTGCAGATCATGATAACAAAATGCAATGAAGTAATTGAAGGTAACTATAGTTACGAAGGTTAATATATTGTTTTCTTACTATTTCAGTGACGATTCTTTGGAGAATTTTTATAAAGAGGTGATTGCATTAGATAATTACTACGATATTCTATACTATTCCATACATCTACATGTACATGATATTTTCACCTTATGATGCCAACACCGAAACACACTAAAATCATATAAGTGTATACCAAATAAACTTTCCTTGTAATCATAGCAAAGCAGACTATAATATTTAGCCATTAATTGCTAACGATTTCACATTTACATTTAAACATTGTTATACTTTTATTATTTTTCCTAATTTCTAACAACAAAACCATTATGGCATAATATGAAATTTAAAAGTCAGAATGGTAAATATTGCATATGTTAAACTAAAATATATTTTCTGTCCAATGACTTTTTTGTTACCTAGGCAACGCTAGACATTTATCTAGTCTATAATATAGATTTTGATATTAGTATATAATACTAATATCAAAGTTTTTTGTCTTTCATTGTTCAGTGTCTAGTTACATTGATTAAAACCTAGAAAAAAAGAACTGACTTTGTATTGGTTTACAACTCACAACTATCAAATACGACCAGTTTCTAAATGCAAGCACCTAACCACAAAGCTAAGCTGTTCTTATCCTTCCTCTTGCTCTTACCATATAATATGTTTCTTTTTACGCAAGCACAGTACATGCTAATAGTGACCTTTTGATTATTGGTTCAAATTACATTTCTCGTTAGTTAATTATTTCAATTTTTTAAAATCTAGATTTTTGCTACCATTACCTATTTATTTGGTTTTTTCATTATTAAGGTGCCATTTCGATTACGCCATTGTATCACATATATTCAGTTTTGCTAATGCTTGATCGATAAATATGTAAAGGCTAAATGTATTTGACATAAAATATGTATTGTCTCAAGTAGGAATAACCTCTATATTCTCTCTCCGCTTGATCAAACAAAGTACCAAACAAAAGCAGTCCAATACATGTATCTTATCTTTTACACTCGCACCAGTGTTGGGCGGTAACAGTATTTTAATGTTCAAAGTTTTAATATATAGCTTTTTCTGCAACAGTAACTAAATTTAATCACACACTTCTATGCAACAATTGTTGTTATTAACCCAATATATTTAGAATTAAGATAAAGCCGGCTATGTTGCGGTATTATTCTATACACAAAGGATATAAAACAATACGTTTAAGCTGGACAAGCACTTGAAAAGACATTAAAAAAACTTTATCTGACACAAATGCAGAAATTTAACATATTATTGACCCAGATGATTTAACTTCATGAATAGATTTCAACACACACACAAGTTCTATCACAGACCGTTACTATGAAGAATAAATTAAAATAAATCTTGGTACTCACCTGATAGGGATGCTGATAAAGTTAAAGAGTGGCAAAATAACTGAAGCTCCAATTGTTGGACAGACCATAGTTTGGTTTTAGTACTGAACTTGAGTATAATTGATGAGTCTAACTACAGTATTATCACTAATACCAACCTGAAATCAAGAATAAAAACAGTTAGTAGCTAGACATTTAGTTCAATTCACACGCAGCAGCAGTGGGTGGCAACAAATGATTAGCTATGCAAGCATTTCTCCAACAGGTTAGATATTTCTGAAAATAAAAAGGTGGCCCCTTCACTAATAAAAAAAAACCCTAATAGTGTGAAGAGGATGGAAAAGTAAGCGAGCATTATAGCGGCAGGTTATTACTAAGTTACTTTAGAATATTTATTATATAATCACAATAGCCTTAATAACTGTACTGTTTTTAATTACTCTATTCAACAAGAAGGCAATTGGTTGGCGCAATAATAATATGTTACCTTGTGTAAATGGGCCATGCCTCAAGCTGAAAAATAAACGGATGAATGGGTTCCTTATTGGACTCTCTTAATTTGAGCAAATATTATGCAGCAATTCTGATGAAAATAAATATTGTGGAGGACGGGACTATACTAAACCATATGTTGTGCTTGAGACCACATTATGCCTAGTCACTTATGTATATTTCTTAACCGGTTATATAATACCCTGGTAAAACTGTTATATAATACTACATTTTTGGGCCTGCTTCACAGGCCTGCTAGCACACCATTATGCCTATTGTCTGGGCCTGCCTCACAGGCCTGATGTGAAACAATGAATGTTATATAATTGTGGGCGGAGCAAATAGTATAAAAGGAGAAGGCATAAGCCAACTCTTTGGGATTCTGCTAACGGATTTTATACTGTCAAGACAAAGTTATACATGTACTGATATACGCTAAATACACTACACTTATTCTTATAATCTGCCTACGTTTGATGCCTGCCTGGTTGGCATAAGGAGGATCCTTCAGCCAGAACTGCTCTGGCTTCGAAACATGAACTGCTTGGGGGATACACCTAAGGAAGGCTAGGGGTGGGCTACGTTACGATCGGGCCTGATCAGAAATGCGATAGCATTGGAGATCAGGCCCTCCAGTAAGTAGTCGAGACCTAAACTAGCCAATATAGGGTCTCAGAGAGCAGGCCGTGCTAGCCTTCCAAGTGAGCCTGAACTGCGGATACCCAGCCGCGGCCTGACCCGACCACTAGGTGTGTCAGGCAGGCCGACGACGAGAAGGCCCAGTGTTCAGACTGCACTGCCTTGCTAGAAAAAGTAAAGCTGGCTCAGCTACCGGGGCCAGACCTTTACACTGGTGGCAGCAGTGGGATTAAATCAATCCACAAAAGATAACTATAAAGGCACGATCATGGAAAGATGCACTCGTAGCGCGGAACGACCGGGAGTCCCCCAAAGGGAAGGACTAGAGGGTCTAGAGCGATTAACAAATGTGCTAGAGAGGATGCTTGTGAACCAAGAGGCACAAAGGAATCCGGAGCCACCGGTACCCAGAGAGACATTCAAGGCTCCTGAGTACGATGGGAACGGTGATGTGGAGGCCTTCATAAGGCAGTTCAATGATGTGGCTGTCGCCAATGACTGGGGAGCCAGATCCGCCCTATTACACATTCGAGGAAGGCTGAAAGAACAGGCCAAGGAATGTGGGCATGGACATACACTACAGGCGGTGTTCAACACCCTTCGGGCAAGATTCGGCATGACCCCCAAGGAGGCAAGGTCGGAACTGCAGGGCCTGAGGAAGGAAACCCACACTACGTTGTTCGAGCATGCTGCTCGTATAGAAAGGCTTACGAGCATTGCATTCGAGGAGTTGTCCGATTGAATGAGGGAGGAGATGGCGGTGGATACCTTCTGCGGGTCCTTGGGTAACATATACCTACAAAGACACCTTTTGGCAGTACCCACCCCCACCCTGGAGGCCGCCGTGAGAGCAGGGAACGAGTACCTACAGATACGGCCCGAGATGACCATTTGACAGAATCATCCAGCGAGATCCGGGGTAAGGGCAGTCCAGCCGGACAAGCTCGAGCAGGCCATGGAGGAGCAGGCGGAGGTAGAGCAGGCCGTAGTAGTCCGTGCTGCCCCTGACTCGTTGGGTCTACTCCTGACCACGATGGAAGATCTAAAAAAAGAAATGGCCGATCTGAAGAGACAAGTCGGTCACTCACAAAGTCCCCCACAGCAAGTGACTCGGGAAAAAGGAGTAAGGAGATGCTGGGGGTGTGATCAGGCAGGCCACTGGAGGAGGAACTGCCCCAAGAACCAACCCAGTAGCTGCACCACCCAGGGACAGAACCAGGGAAACGCCTACCGCCCGCAGCAGTAGGGCAACCTGCTGGCTGCAATAGGGCGCCAAGAACCAATAATTACAAAAAGGTGAGAGGGGCAGGCCGAAGGAAGGCGGGGGTGGACCCGGAAGACTGGTCCTACCCCGCGAATTTGGTGGCTATCACGCAGAGTCCTCCGGTAGGGAAGGTTCCCACCTACAACCACTACCAGAGCTTAGAAGGCCTAGCCGAAGACGAAGAGGACATGGAGATGGATCCTTGAGTATCGCCGCAGGAGGCCCGACAGGCCCAGAGGTGGTATGTCCACCAAACCCAAAGGCAAGCTAGACAAAAAGCGACATCAGGAAATTTCGGTAGTCTAGAGGAAGGTACAATCGGGAAAAACTACTCCAAAAGATCTGGACCGCGAGGGTCGGGACTGAGAGCCGATCCAGCACCAGCTGGAGCTCTCGAGAGACCTAAACGCAGATCGGGAAAGAAGGAGTTAATCTCGAGCGAACGCTTCCAGAAACCAGGACGACCTAGGTCGGGGGAAAACGGCCCAGCCAGTGCTGATCCTTCCCAGAGATTTGGACAGGGTAGATTGGGAGCGAGAGCCAGTTCATCCGGAGCTGAGCTTCTCCAGAGATCTATACCCTCCAGATCGGGAGTGGAAAAGGAACCAGCTATGGTGGAGCAATTCCAGAGACCATGGGGTCGCAGATCCAGGAACGGGTGGGGCTGGGATCGAGCCTACTGCCCCCCCAGGATCAGGAGTAGAGGAAGGACGGGAGTCGAATCAAGTCTACTCGTACCGGGGTGGAGACCCAGGCCAATACCTGAGTCCGGTGTCGGGTCCGACAGGCCGGTACGGGGAGAGCACAAGGCCAGCTGCTCCTGAGGAAAGCCTGGCGGACCAGCTCGATGAGAGTCTGCCACCGGACAGGCCTCGGCGTCTGCCACGAAAAAGATATTCCAAAGGGGCGCCTAACGACACCTGCGAAAGGAATGAGTTACCAAGAATCGGAGCCTTGAAAAAGCCCCACAAATCTAGCTACTTCTTGTCCGGGAAAATGGAGAGACAGGACCTGCTCTTTCTCATAGATACCGGCTGCAAAATGAACCTGTTGTCAAAGAAGGTGTTCGACCAAATGCCAGCCCGGATTAGAGATCAACTGGAGGAAAATGACCGATACGGTCTGATGGCAGACGGGAGTAAGCTCCAATTCTACGGACTAATCCGACTAACCGGGAGAGTGTGCGATGTACCAATCAAGGAGAACTTCATTGTGAGCCAAATCAGCGAGGACGCCATCCTGGGGATACCCTTCCTGCTCTCACACCGATGTCACATGGACTTCGACCAACCTGTCATCTCCATCGGGGACAGAAGACTCTCCTTTACCGATAGATACGGCAGACTGATGGTGTCGAAGGTACACACCTGGAAGAAGGTCACCACCATTCCACCATTGTCTGAAGTAACGGTGGCGGGAAGGATATCAGCCCGAAATTATGTACCCGTAGGCATAATAGAGGGAGCCGACCCGCACCTTCCGGTGGCACATAGCCTGAATCAGCCCGGAGACCAGGGCGATGTGGCCGCGCAATGCCTAAACCCGGGTAACCACCCCATCAAATTGGCGGCTGGACAAATGATAGGCTTGTACACTGCCATTGGGACAGAGGATGTGCAGGCCGAACCCTGGACAGAACCAAAAGACTTCAACACCGAAGTAACTGGAGTAGGGTGTACAGCTGTATACGCTGGGAAAGCAGTGCCCGAACATCTAGTCGAGCTCTATGATCAGGCCGTCCGAGGTTGCTCGCACGACCAGGAAAGGCGGAAGTTGGCTGCCAGAATACCAGAATACCAGCTACCGGGGCCAGACCTTTACAATATCGCACCAATGTGGTTAGGGAACGAACATGAACCAGTGTAAATTAGCAAGAAACACTAACAACACAGAATAGACATTCAAAGTTACTGCCATAAGATAAGAAAATATACTTAGAGAATATTGACTGAACTTTATTAACAACCACTGCATCTTTGGTACCAAATAAATCTCAATTATTCATTTTGGTTGCAATTCGACCTAAATGTTGCTGTAAATTCAGGCAAACAAGTAAAAAATTTCATCACAAATTTTAAGCCTCAAAGCCTATCCTCCAGGCCTGTATTTCCTATTTAAAACAAGATAAGAAACAAAAAAATTTAACGAGTTTGAAATCAGGGTGCAGGCTAAAATTCAGTCATAGATTATTTGCCAGCTTAGATATTAACTTGCAAAGGTATTTCTTTGTGCGTATTTATTTAGCGATGTACAGAATGAAGCAGGTAGGTTAGCAGATGTATTGCATTCAAAAGAGTTAATGTTGCTCCGCCCAAAAATGGGGTGCAAAATATAAGCAACATCGCTTTGCTTGAAAAAGGGTTAAATTTTTCTTCTCAAAAGTCTGACGACTAAATTAACCTTTAGTTGACTGCCACTATAAGGGGGCAGTTAAAAATAGAGCTACCGTGGCATTCGAACTCAAGTTTTATGGTATGTCAAAAATGATGCAACAATGTAAAGTGCTAAAACGATTTATCATAACGCTGGGGTGGTCGAGAGTCAAAAGGCTCTGATAACAGGTTAAACTAATTCTACCACAACCAAACTATTCTATTGAATCAAAGATGTAATGTGATAACTATTCTGGTAGAGTGTAAACATATTACGTAACAATGAAAAGAACACTATGATGATGATCACTAATCTACATAATGTTTGGAGAGTCAGCAACAACAGTTGGACAATTACTGGGATACAATTATGTAACAGCTAAAGCATTGAGATCAAACAATATAGCAGATTATAAATGCCAACATGTTCAAAATGAGCAATAAGTACCCTAGGACACTTATATTTCGCTAGTATTTAGTTTCGTGAGTAGCACACAGAATAAAATTTCGCTGCAACTTAATTTCGCGGCTCTGATGAGTGCGAAAATATAGTGATGTGAAAATAAATGCAGTGGAAAAAACAGATTACATTCATCAGGTCCAGTTTGCTAATAAGAAAAAAATTAAATTTGTAACTAGTTCGTATTTGTAAACCACAGGTTGAAATGTGTGGGTGAGATCGGCAATTCAATTTGATCACTTGCTGCCATTTGTTTTTTAGACTATCAATGATGTCTAGGTTCCTCCCGCTGTGACTTTCACACTCGAATCCCAAGAAAAAGAAAATAGATAGGTAGCAACCATCTTTACAACCAAAACTGTATAACCCTTACACTGCCATAAACGCATTTATGCGTTTTCTAGGGGCCACTGCCATAAACGCATTTTTGGACTTTCTCAGCAATTGTCTGGTAACCTGATTTTATTATTTGTTGACCACATAACCCACGGTCTTTAAGTGTTTTATGAAATTGACTGTGTTGTCCGAAGATTTCTATATAAAATCAGCCTAAAACAACAGAGCAATTTTAAACTTTTGTTTGAGAATTGCTAATCTAAAAACGAACATTTTTCTGTGAGTTTATTAACTACCCCGCGCGAGTCATAAAACAGGTGATTAGTTGCTGATGACATAATAGCCAATTTAGATTTCCGTGATTATACAGATAATTAAAGTAGAACTTGAAAAAATACTGTATACATATCATGAAGCAATATCAGCAATTTCGGTAAAATGGCTGGCACTAGGCCGGTAGCTAATTTGTACATGGTTGGCAGTGGAAGAGATAATGTGGTTAGACCTGATGAGGGTTGATATTGTTTTTGGTTGGTAATAAAATTCATCACTACAATAATTATTCTGCAATTTTATGACTTCACCTACCAGACTTTCATCCTCATCAGTTACAAATTCGGTGGCTAAACTGATATAATCTTAATTTGCTTTGCCATGCTGCTCAGTCGGTGTATTAGCTATAATGAGTTTACCAGAAATTTCCCATTGATCCCAACCACAGACGAAAATTGCCTGCATTTCTAATATGACGATTTTATTGTGGATATCAATGAACAAAGCTATTTAACTTCGCGTTTTCGCTCGTTCGTTATGATAGTTTAGTTTCGCTCATTAAATTTTCGCGAGAGGATGACACCGCGAAAACGCGAAAGTTAGATGCCGTGCATACATAAGTGTTCTAGGGTATGCTATTATAATGTGAGAAGCGGATATAATGTAAATTTTTACTAGCCATAGTCTATCATGGGTCATAGAAACGATAGCTAATGTTTATGGATTTTACTCCTAATATTTTGCACAAATTTTAGTTGATGTAATAATGCTAATCTAATGAGAAAATTTCTTTGCTACACCAAACACTGCATTCTATAAACTAGCAAACATTATTAAAAACAACAGTTTTAACACTATTAATGATATACACTGTAGATAAAACTTACTTCACTACTTTATAACATACACAGGCCAACTATTTTGGAAAAACTTGTAAAACTGCTTTAAAGAAAAAGAGAAGCCGTCAGTCACAAGGTCATGTAGCCTGTGAGACAAAAAACAACTAGCAAAACAACACCACATTTGTAATGTAATAGGTAGAAATAAAACGATAATGCTTTTATAGGACCCGAGCTTGTCTGTCCATTTTCTAGTAACTAAAACTAAAATTCCAATATGAAATAACAAAATACAATCCGGTTCACTCAACACTCTCAGACACTGACAATTTTATAGTCCTAATATACTATGAACTATAACTAGAAATAGTAGACAAAGATTGAATAACAAATAATTCAAAACCGAAATGTTTTTCTTTTGGGAGTTAGGGATTGAGATTCTTGCAAGCCCTAAAATCATTGATGCTATACTTAATAGCTTTAGATACAAATTTTTATGATACTATATCATTTCAACCAAACCATGAAAAAGAAAGTTGACTAACTAGCAAGACAGTTAATAGAAACAAAATTGAACAAATTCAGTTGATCTGGCACGCACCTTATTTCTGTGTAATATAAAAATGCAAAGGAATTCCTACTGCTTGTGTATTATAGAGCTCTAAATAAACTTTTACAAATGCACAAAATGACTCACTTTTGATTGGTGATATGAACTACTACATTGCTGGAACTGTACTGTTCTTCTCTTTAATTTCTGCATCTAACTTTTACTCACTGCCACTGCAAAATGTAGAAACTGATTGGAACAGTATTTAACCTGCATGGCAATACACTTTACATCTTATAACGTTTGAATTACCATTTTGTTCATTGTTTCATTAGGAATACAGTATTGTAGAAAACATAGACTTTATTGCCATCATTTCTCATAACCCTAAATGTTGGTACATTGCAGGGGCAAACATGGAAATAGCTAGAGAATAGAGCACACAAACATATAACAAGTTATTTCAGTATTTGGTATCACCATAGTCCTTGGAGTATGTAAAACAGTATTTTCATATTGTTAATGCTAATAGTATTTTTATTTACTGCCTTTTAGTAAAATGGTTTGCATGACTACCTATTTGAAAGAAAAAGAGATGGCGTTTCACCTTCAGACTGGAAGTTGTATCATGAGCAGAGATTGCAAGTTTTAAAACAATATTTTTTGCTTTGTGGTAAAATATCAAGGTCAATCTTAAAAATCATAAACCAGCTAATGCCAGTTGGTATAGAACTACGGAGAGCCATAAAAGCAATGACTAATGACAACAGATGCTAAACAAAAGACCAACATAAAACAAAATGAAACTACCTGTGACACAAGGATATCTAAACCAGCTAAAGGAAGTTAATATTCAACCTAGTAGCATACAGCCAATTCACTTCACTCAAAGAAGTTGCATGCATTGAAGACAAAGCTTTGAATGAAAAGAGCAAATAAACAACTCCTTGACTGAATGAGAGACATTTCAGTATGACAAGTACAAGGCCAGTTGACAATTACTGACTGAGATTAATTGTGGACTAGAAGTACTAACCACATAGCGCCATGTACACAAAGGATATTATCATCTCTGCTTGAGCTATTGGAAATAACAAAAAATATTGGTTGTCTTAACTTTTTCCTAAAAAGTAGTGATATATACTCTGAAAGTTTGAGGTTTGATGCTGGTTTATGCAAGATTACTAGTTTAAAACTTTGGCAATTTTAAGACATAAACACACTATTTGCCAAGCTAATTGATATTTAACAGCATCGTTAGATTTTTGCAACGAGAACTTCATTGCTTGTTAGGTGCATTTTGATTGATTGCTTTTGTACCAACATGCATTGAGTTGGTTGCTCGATTGTTTGTGTCAATTTTTAGCAACATACACCTGCAACATTTTGCCATTTTTTGCCATGGAAAAAGCATCAATGTGAACACGGAATTCAACCAGCGAGTTGATGTTGAGCGAAAATGCTAAATTGGCAAAATTAGCACTATGTTGTTAATTTATTTAATAAGAGTTTGTTCATTCCTGAATGACATGACACACAAAGATTACAAAGTTACCAAGTAAAAAAAAATATTTTGGATGTCAATTGTGGCAAAAGTTAACCATTTTGAATATGTAAAATTTTTATTGTATTAAAAATTGAAAACTATTTTTATGTAATTAATCTGTAAAAGTGGTTAAATATTATCATTAGAAATGCATGACTTGATTTTAACGAATTTTATTTTTAGTGTGCAAGTCGTAGAAGTGTTCAGGCACCTGCCAGCAATATATCCACAATCCTCTGCATGCAATAAATTTGCCTAGTGTGATTGTGCCTTTTGCCTTATAGCTCAAAATTGTCTATGTTGACCACTATATTTCAAACTCATTCCAGCACAGTAGATCACTGATTTGAAAGACTAGACAATTACAAGAAATACGACTTTTTGGGATTACTCACAATACTGATGAAACATTGCTTCACTGCCTCAACTTGCCTAGTAACATATTTTATTTTTGGGTCAAAGATCAAATTTTAAAAGAGAAGTTTTGATGCCACTTTCAGTGACATCAAAACTTCTCTCAATTGAAATTGAAATAAAGGTACAGAATGATGCTTTATGTGAGAACAAATGAGCTTGAATTTGTTCAACCGATAAACCTACCAAGTAATCAGAGTGACTTTAAATTAGTATTCTTATAACTTATATAAAGCTATAACTTATGCAAAAAGGCTTCTTTAATCTCCAAGTAATGGAAAATTTGCAAAAAAAGGAAAATTTGCAAAACTTATGCCTTATTTTTGCCTTAGAAAAGCATGGGACGATACATGTTAGCAAATAAGCAACGATAATATAAAGCAACTTCAATGTTTCACTTTTGTCTTTTCACTTTTGTACTCTTGTCGTTTACTAATTATAAATGTCCAAGTAGCTGCATTTTAAAAGAAGATGCATTGTAATACTCAGCCTGGAAGCACAAGTATATGAAGTAGAAATATGGGTGATGTTTCCATAGGCCATTTTGCTGTACAGATATCAGAGACATTCTTAATCAATTGGAGTTACTATTGTAACAGATTGTAGACTATTTTCTAATGAGCACAAATCTGATCTAAACCACCGTTTCAATATTTTTACTGCGTTGTTTTACTCCTTGGTTTATTTTATACTCTAACCCGTTTAAAAGTGGCAATAGATGACAGCTACATACTTAGCAATCTAAGTTTAGGACAAACAGTTTGGCATATACCACCATATTGGTCTAGATATGCTAATTGTTGACACTACAGTTCATACGCTTACACAAAGGACGTCAAAATTGAAAACTGCATTTATGTAAAATAATTGATTGCTTGTATGTCATTAAGACAACTAATTTACACATATATGCATATGGAGCAAAACAATGGAGGTGTTGACATAAAAGTTACTTCATAGTAAACTAAAAAGGCAAGTAGCAATTAATACTACTGTCGCAGGAATAAAATGATAAATAACCCACCAACATTCAGATACTGGTTTCAAGTGGTTGACTGCAGAACAATTGAGCTGCTGTTTTCTATTTAAGCCATTTGTGCACAGTCTTTGAAACTGGATGACATTCAAATGTAGACATACTGATGAGTCCTGCAACAAGTAATAAACCAAAAGGGTCAGTTAGTTAATCAATGTCTCGATCTTCCAGAGACTTTTTTGGGTCTATTCGCAAGATTGAGGAAACATTTATCGCTACCATGTCTCAGCTTGAATTAGTAACACATTTTATTCTGTGGACAACTGTGCTCATTTGACTGACATCAAAATTAGTCTTGGGAAAAATTAAGTAAAGGTCCAAAGAATTGATATGAGACTAGGTGTCCTTTAAAGTAATTAAAACTAGTAATCACAGAGATTATAAATTATTGCCTAACGGAATCAAAAGAACTAACCTGTGAAAAATGGTTCTTTGATCACAAAGAAATAATTTAGAAAAATCTGCAATACTTACACTCTATTGTGGCTTTAAAAATGCACATAAGAAAAGGCTCTATAATGCCTTAGAAAACGTGCAACTATAAATGCTAGGGAATCAGCAATAACAAATATCAAGCAACATTCTTGTTTAATTATTTAGTAGTCTTCTTTTACTCAATATCAATGTCAAAGCAGCTTTAAAACAATAAAATAAAGCAGAAAAGTTTGAAAAACAAATGTTACATTTCTCAGTATAAAGGTGTGAGTGTTGTATTGTTTTACTCAAAAGCTTCAATTAGTCATTAAAATGTTTAAACCCAAAGTTGGATGACATGCACATATCAAGCAAGCTAAAAGGTACACAAATTATCTGGCTTTTACAAGCATTTTTGTTAAGATATGCTAATTAATTACTGCATCTTACACAGAGAACATTAGAATATACCAGCTATAACTATGCAAAATAACTGATTGTTTGTAAGTCATAAAAACATCAATATTAAAAAAATATTCATATGACTCTGAAACCAAGAAAATTTCGACATAAAAGTCAATCCATAGTAAATTCTGATACAATTAGCAATAAACATCAGATGTAAAAACAGTCCTACATCAGATATATTTTTCTAAGTGGACGGGATATCAAAAGTTTTAACTTTCTAAGACCACCACGGAGGCAACCTTGCTAATAGAACAAAGCGCTATTAGAACTGAAATACACCTCTAACATGATAATCCGGAATTCATATTGGGTGGGTCACCGATACGCCAAAATTACAATGATATTGGTCACCACCAGTATGGGTGTCGAGAAATAAACTACGCTCCCATAGGGCGCTCCACCCTAGCAAAACACTTAGTTCCACCTTAAAAAGACAAACATTGCCTACATTTACAGAATATGTGGCAATATTAAGGCAATAACCATAAGTATCATTATTCAATTCTGCAATACCCTTGCAATAATGTATAAAATTGAATGAAACACAGGAGTTCACAAATGAAGCAATACATTGGAGTTGTAGCAAAGTAAAATAGCAAATAGAGATGAAAGAAGAAAAATGAAGATTTTTAAGAACTGGAGCTATAAGACTGATGATTGCTGGTTCTTAGAGAATGAAGCGCTGAAACTAGACACTGAACTCAATAAAATGGCATGTAATGATGGCTGATACTTCTTATTGAGTTGGGTAGGTTAATTGATCATGAATCTAATTTTTAATATTAAAACTAGGTGTATAAAGCAAAAATGGCACAGCTGGAAGTTGATATCAAAATCTATATCAGCTTATTATACACCGCAAGCCAGGAGTAGTGCAGGCCAGCGCCGCTCAGAGCGGCATCACGTGTAAGACATATTTAATGTGGTTTAAGACGTGGTTTGCCCTCAGTAATTTTTTACAGAACATTTATCATTTGTGAGTAGTTCACTAATTAGTCCATTAGGTCTGCACGTTAACAAAAAGAAAGTTTTGTTACATATCAACTTTATTTTCACTGCAATATTCACGGTGACCAGCTACGCTTGAAGTATTACAACTTCTACAACTATCTGTTGAGCAATATCCATGATTACAGTGACCATTCTATTCTTAACCATAATTATCATGCAGTAAGCTACAACTGTAAGTGTAAGTGTCTCTGACTTGAGACATGCTCAACTGGTTACTCACGATAGTTGGAGAAGGGGCTGAAAAATTCTCTGAGCTCATTATTTGACACATTTTTTAGCCTTCCTCCTTTTAGATATGAGTTAATGCAAAAATAATATTGATAAAAGTGAAAAAAAATTATTTTACAAAAGTATTGTAGTAAAAGTAGTTATTATACCTTAGAGGCGCCTTGTGAAATATTATATTTTGCTGTATATTTAATTACGTACTAGTAAAATAACATTTGAGTAGCAAGAGAAGTAACCCATGAAGATACTACAACTCATAGCAACACAAAGTCAAACCAATTCAGGTTTATCAGAAATCAAATTTACACAACATTTCTGGAAAACAACTTCAACAAGGATATATTGTAACATGTGAAGAATAGTTGTTAAATATGCTGAGCATTGGAAGATAAAATTCTTACATCATAATTTTCAAGGAAAATCACCACGTACCACACAAGCAATCTGAACAAAAATGAGACAAGACACATTGATAAAGCGGCGAGTACATTATGAAACCATATATAATGACATCAGCATAAAGCTTTAAATGAATCATCTTCCTACAAGGTGAGACAATGGATTAAAAAAGCAACTAACAGCAAGCGAGTAACATGAATTGAATATTCAAGTCACCAGCAGATGACTGATATTTTCGGCAGTAACGTAAGATGAAGAGAAGCTTCATGACAATAAAAAGTCACAAACTGTACATATTTATATGGAAGCAACAACTATTATTCCAATACTTACAAATGAGCTAGGAAAGGCTGAAGTAAACCAACATTATCTCTTGTTACCTTAAATAGCATATGACCCTAAATCTTACCCCATCTATTTCTTGACCTGTAGGACAGCGTAATGTTTTCCGAGCCCAACTAAGCTGCACAGGATGTCCCGCTTTTAATCCTAAAAATATACAATACATCAATATTGATGCTAAACAGCAGAGTTTATATGTGTACGACAAGAACAACAACCATAGAGATACATTACACGAGGTTTCTCTTTAAGAATTTATTACAGATATTTGAAGTTGAAGATTGGGAAAGAAGAATTTTGAAGTTGTCCTTTCATGCTTTTAAAACAACCCAGGCATTATATAGACCTTATTAAAGTTCTTCACACAGTTTTCTTTAAATAAAGATGAAGCTAAACAATCTGAACATCTTTTTAAACAGATTGTTTGTTACATTCTACCATTGCTTTCCAAGAACTATCAGTGATATGTAGAAAATTAGATTGCCGTGAGGCAGCATGACTTTCATGAGCATAAAAAACATTACAGGCAATATCATATCAAATTAAAGTCCTCCATAACTGAAAAAATAATTAACTGACTGACTGGCCGGGCACTAATGCATCTCAGCTCATATTAGCACAGCAAGTAAAGAGCACAAACCAAACAAAACTGACATTGGATGTGCGGACAATCATTGTTTTATATATCAAAAAGAGAATTTTAGACTTCGATAAAGAAAAGGAGTTGCCGACTATTACGAGCTAGGAAATTTTAATAGCAATAAAGCAAACACAACTTAGCTTAGCTTGTAACCAACAAAACAGAAAAAACTGACAAAAGGACAATGTTAATGCATGATCTTTTTTGCCAGTCAAGGAGTGAACCTCGGACATACGCGAATCATAAAAGTTGTCTGACCAATATAACATACAAACTTTAGAAGGATAAACAATGAGCTAACTAAATGAGGATCACAAGCAATCGTCTATTTTAATCAAGTGCTATACATGAATAGAACATCATGATTCTGCAGATATAAGAGCAAACATTTTAAGGACATACTGAAGTACAAAGCCAGAATAATTATGATCATTATCAGCATTTACAGCACTCAATCTACATGAAGTCATCAATACATGAAGTTGTTGAGGATCACAAGCAATCGTTTATTTTAATCAAGTGCTATACATGAATAGAACATCATGATTCTGCAGATATAAGAACAAACATTTTAAGGACATACTTAAGTACAAAGCCAGAATAATTATGATCATTATCAGCATTTACAGGACTCAATCTACATGAAGTCATCAATACATGAAGTTGTTGAGGATCACAAGCAATCGTCTATTTTAATCAAGTGTTATACATGAATAGAACATCATGGTTCTGCAGATATAAGAACAAACATTTTAAGGACATACTTAAGTACAAAGCCAGAATAATTATGATCATTATCACCATTTACAGGACTCAATCTACATGAAGTCATCAATACATGAAGTTGTTGAGGATCACAAGCAATCGTCTATTTTAATCAAGTGTTATACATGAATAGAACATCATGATTCTGCAGATATAAGAACAAACATTTTAAGGACATACTTAAGTACAAAGCCAGAATAATTATGATCATTATCACCATTTACAGGACTCAATCTACATGAAGTCATCAATACATGAAGTTGTTGAGGATCACAAGCAATCGTCTATTTTAATCAAGTGCTATACATGAATAGAACATCATGGTTCTGCAGATATAAGAACAAACATTTTATGAACATACTTAAGTACAAAGCCAGAATAATTATGATCATTATCAGCATTTACAGGACTCAATCTACATGAAGTCATCAATACATGAAGTTGTTGAGGATCACAAGCAATCGTCTATTTTAATCAAGTGTTATACATGAATAGAACATCATGGTTCTGCAGATATAAGAGCAAACATTTTAAGGACATACTGAAGTACAAAGCCAGAATAATTATGATCATTATCATCATTTACAGGACTCAATCTACATGAAGTCATCAATACATGAAGTTGTTGAGGATCACAAGCAATCGTCTATTTTAATCAAGTGCTATACATGAATAGAACATCATGGTTCTGCAGATATAAGAACAAACATTTTAAGAACATACTTAAGTACAAAGCCAGAATAATTATGATCATTATCAGCATTTACAGGACTCAATCTACATGAAGTCATCAATACATGAAGTTGTTGAGGATCACAAGCAATCGTCTATTTTAATCAAGTGCTATACATGAATAGAACATCATGGTTCTGCAGATATAAGAACAAACATTTTAAGAACATACTTAAGTACAAAGCCAGAATAATTATGATCATTATCAGCATTTACAGGACTCAATCTACATGAAGTCATCAATACATGAAGTTGTTGAGGATCACAAGCAATCGTCTATTTTAATCAAGTGTTATACATGAATAGAACATCATGGTTCTGCAGATATAAGAACAAACATTTTAAGGACATACTTAAGTACAAAGCCAGAATAATTATGATCATTATCACCATTTACAGGACTCAATCTACATGAAGTCATCAATACATGAAGTTGTTGAGGATCACAAGCAATCGTCTATTTTAATCAAGTGCTATACATGAATAGAACATCATGGTTCTGCAGATATAAGAACAAACATTTTAAGAACATACTTAAGTACAAAGCCAGAATAATTATGATCATTATCAGCATTTACAGGACTCAATCTACATGAAGTCATCAATACATGAAGTTGTTGAGGATCACAAGCAATCGTCTATTTTAATCAAGTGCTATACATGAATAGAACATCATGATTCTGCAGATATAAGAACAAACATTTTAAGAACATACATAAGTACAAAGCCAGAATAATTATGATCATTATCAGCATTTACGGGTCTCAATCTACATGAAGTCATCAATACATGAAGTTGTTGAGGATCACAAGCAATCGTCTATTTTAATCAAGTGCTATACATGAATAGAACATCATGATTCTGCAGATATAAGAACAAACATTTTAAGAACATACTTAAGTACAAAGCCAGAATAATTATGATCATTATCAGCATTTACAGGACTCAATCTACATGAAGTCATCAATACATGAAGTTGTTGAGGATCACAAGCAATCGTCTATTTTAATCAAGTGCTATACATGAATAGAACATCATGATTCTGCAGATATAAGAACAAACATTTTAAGAACATACTTAAGTACAAAGCCAGAATAATTATGATCATTATCAGCATTTACAGGACTCAATCTACATGAAGTCATCAATACATGAAGTTGTTGAGGATCACAAGCAATCGTCTATTTTAATCAAGTGTTATACATGAATAGAACATCATGATTCTGCAGATATAAGAGCAAACATTTTAAGGACATACTTAAGTACAAAGCCAGAATAATTATGATCATTATCACCATTTACAGGACTCAATCTACATGAAGTCATCAATACATGAAGTTGTTGAGGATCACAAGCAATCGTCTATTTTAATCAAGTGCTATACATGAATAGAACATCATGGTTCTGCAGATATAAGAGCAAACATTTTAAGGACATACTGAAGTACAAAGCCAGAATAATTATGATCATTATCACCATTTACAGGACTCAATCTACATGAAGTCATCAATACATGAAGTTGTTGAGGATCACAAGCAATCGTCTATTTTAATCAAGTGCTATACATGAATAGAACATCATGGTTCTGCAGATATAAGAACAAACATTTTATGGACATACTGAAGTACAAAGCCAGAATAATTATGATCATTATCACCATTTACAGGACTCAATCTACATGAAGTCATCAATACATGAAGTTGTTGAGGATCACAAGCAATCGTCTATTTTAATCAAGTGCTATACATGAATAGAACATCATGGTTCTGCAGATATAAGAACAAACATTTTATGAACATACTTAAGTACAAAGCCAGAATAATTATGATCATTATCACCATTTACAGGACTCAATCTACATGAAGTCATCAATACATGAAGTTGTTGAGGATCACAAGCAATCGTCTATTTTAATCAAGTGTTATACATGAATAGAACATCATGGTTCTGCAGATATAAGAACAAACATTTTAAGAACATACTTAAGTACAAAGCCAGAATAATTATGATCATTATCACCATTTACAGGACTCAATCTACATGAAGTCATCAATACATGAAGTTGTTGAGGATCACAAGCAATCGTCTATTTTAATCAAGTGTTATACATGAATAGAACATCATGGTTCTGCAGATATAAGAACAAACATTTTAAGGACATACTGAAGTACAAAGCCAGAATAATTATGATCATTATCACCATTTACAGGACTCAATCTACATGAAGTCATCAATACATGAAGTTGTTGAGGATCACAAGCAATCGTCTATTTTAATCAAGTGCTATACATGAATAGAACATCATGATTCTGCAGATATAAGAACAAACATTTTAAGAACATACTTAAGTACAAAGCCAGAATAATTATGATCATTATCACCATTTACAGGACTCAATCTACATGAAGTCATCAATACATGAAGTTGTTGAGGATCACAAGCAATCGTCTATTTTAATCAAGTGTTATACATGAATAGAACATCATGGTTCTGCAGATATAAGAACAAACATTTTAAGGACATACTTAAGTACAAAGCCAGAATAATTATGATCATTATCACCATTTACAGGACTCAATCTACATGAAGTCATCAATACATGAAGTTGTTGAGGATCACAAGCAATCGTCTATTTTAATCAAGTGCTATACATGAATAGAACATCATGGTTCTGCAGATATAAGAACAAACATTTTAAGGACATACTTAAGTACAAAGCCAGAATAATTATGATCATTATCACCATTTACAGGACTCAATCTACATGAAGTCATCAATACATGAAGTTGTTGAGGATCACAAGCAATCGTCTATTTTAATCAAGTGCTATACATGAATAGAACATCATGGTTCTGCAGATATAAGAACAAACATTTTATGAACATACTTAAGTACAAAGCCAGAATAATTATGATCATTATCACCATTTACAGGACTCAATCTACATGAAGTCATCAATACATGAAGTTGTTGAGGATCACAAGCAATCGTCTATTTTAATCAAGTGCTATACATGAATAGAACATCATGGTTCTGCAGATATAAGAACAAACATTTTAAGGACATACTGAAGTACAAAGCCAGAATAATTATGATCATTATCACCATTTACAGGATTTACAGGAAATCTTTATCACAATTTTATCATTGCAGTTGAGATATATTTAGAACATAAGACTTTTTGTAATCCGAATTTTGCATAAATCTTTGTGCATTTTTCCAATTTGCCACCTTTCCCAAACTCTGATAGGTTATAAAAATAATATCCTTGGTGTTTAATACTTTAAAAAATATTTGTGAATAAAAAGAGAATCTTTGAAGCAAAATGAATGTTCATGTCAAAAGTCAGTTCTACGAGGGTTAACCAAAAACATGTTTGTTTAAACCTTTGGCTAGGGAAATGACGTATAATAGCCATTTATTGATAATGTTGGAAAAAAACATAAGCATGGTTTTTGCTAGAATTCTATAAAGCCGGGGCTCGGCAACAATAAAAATAATATGAACGTTGTCAAGTTTAAAATATAGTGTTTAAGATGTTTATCTATAATTTATGTATGATTTAGAACAAATATCTGAAAAGAAATCATTTTTTCTACCTGCAAAACAATTACGATTTAAATATTCCATCACAAAAATGTGAAATGAAAAAAACTGTACGGCAAGCACTTTGGCTTTCAAAATAAAGGATTCAAACTTTTAATTGGTACTGCGACAGTATCTACTGTAGGAAACAACATATTAGCATCATATTTGGTAGAAGCTTTTAAAGCTGTCGCCTATTAACAAAAAAATTATAAGAACGCGGTTAAGTTTAAAATACTGTCATTAGAATACTTATTTGTTAATTATGACATACAATGATCATCTGAGAAGGATTTTTTCTGTTACAAGCTAAGAAATTAGGAAATAAAGTCTGATCTCAGAGATGTAAACTGGGAAAACCAGTCAGCGAGCAATCCGGTTTTCAAAATAAACGAATAAAACTTGTATTTGATCCTGCGGTGGTCAGTGATTGCCTCACTAATCAATGCAAAAATAACTCACTAGATAACGGAAATGTCAACTTTAAAAACTTTGGAAATATAGAAAAAAGTCATATTTATGACAGTTCGAACTATGATAATGCTATATCCACTAGTACTGCTGCCATGAATACCAGAAATTTCCTCATAATAGCAACTCCAATACAAGCGACACACGTGCTACTAGCTTTAATACATCGGTTACTACAACTCATGGATGAGAATATTGAGTATACATGTATATAATCACATAGGCTTTTATCGGTTACAGCGTTAATGAAGTGGTGACAAGCCTTCATTGCTCTACAACTCTTTTTTCTCACCAAAGACCCAATTTCACACCACTTGCATTTATTCCACTGTTAGAGCATCTTGATCACTTGTTCCTTACTACTGAGCAAGGTGTAATTTGTAGAAGCTCACAGTAGCAGACTCGAACCAGTATTACAAGATTGCACACACAAATATTAGAGTTCAGCAACCATCGCCCAAACAGCAAACTTATTATAGGAAAATGCTACGAGGGAGCAATGAAGACCATGTAAAAACAAAGAACAATAATTGGACTGTGTCTGAACAAGGGTTCGTGACAAGCTCCAGGCAAATTATCTTACATTAATGAAAAACATCATATTCAAACCTATCAAGTAACTATCAGCTCAACCATGTATGCTCACAAAACACCCACTTCATTGGTCTGTCAGCAAAATATTGACAACTTTGTGACATTTTTTAAAGACTTTCACCAAGCGTAATAGTTACCAACTAGTAAGTAAATTAACATTGAATTTATGAGAAATATTGATATCAATTGAAAACCTTTTCGCAATATCTCCCTTTAAACCCATGAATCGACAATTTCAGAGAAATTTTGGTTTGTTTGAACATGTACAGTAGGCAAACCTGAAATCATTGTAGATATGGCTTCTTTGATAGGGCCTATTTATTTTGATCATTAAAATTGAACATAAAGAATAGACAACTCAATCAATAATCGCTTGTACCACAGCATTGTTCTTGATATTCACACCGTCTTTCACTCATGCATTGCGACAAGGTCCCTTATTTTATAAATAACCTTCAAGATATTTAATGTTTTATCTAATCATCCCATTGTTATCACATATTGTTTTCAGCAATGATTTTGATGCTGGAAGAACAAAAAGCACCTTGGGAGAGAAAATACCTGTATGATACAAGCTTTACTGTGCAACACAAGCAAATCTTTAGCAAAATATAGATAGCCAATGTCAATACCAGTTATTATTCAATGGGTGAAAGGAAATAAAATGGTTTATGTTAGCCCCCATTTTTAATACATTTTTGGTAATCCAGTTGTAATGATTCATGTTTTGGATAGCCAATATGACGGATAAAAAGTACAAGGTTGTTGCACAAAGTTGAAGGTTGTCCTGCCGCAGCATAGGTTGAAGCTGACTTCACAAATACTAGATATTCTCTCGAAAAGTCCTTAAAAAATAATTGTTAATTATCCTGTTTTTGAATTAGTGTTTTGATAATCACCTTTCTTATACTAAAGAAGAATAGAAAGGAAGTCGGACTATCTAGTAAATATCGAGCTAAAAATAAACTCTGAAACACACACCTGACACACCATTGACTGGGAAGATCAATCATCACATGGCTTGGAATACACTGCTCTTCACCTTAGATACCACATCAGACCTTCGCTCAATGCTGCTGCCAGACAAAGAAAGTGAATGAATCGCCATTTACTCTGTTTGTAAACCACTCCAAATGTTGCTTTAAAAAGCCAATAAGATTTCTGCCTTTAAATTTTGCACATCTATAGATCACAAACATTGTCAAAGCAAGATTAATTCTAAGGAATAGTTAGAAATACTTATTATTATGTACTATAGTTAATCAAACTGTACAAACCTGAATAGCGATTGCACTAGCATAAAACTCTAACCGATCATTTTAGACAGACTATAAACCCTCAACAGCCTTCAAACATCTCCTTTTCCAAAAAGTTAAGAACACGATTAGTATACTGTGGTCATACACAAGCAAAAAGTATAGTATACAACATAGTCAATATAAGATAAAAACCTTTGGTATGATGAACAGCACAAAAGCTAACTAAATAGATAACGCTTGGAATAATCTAGTTCAATCAAGTGCTATGCGTGACTAGATCAACAAAATCTCGCAGTTATTAGAACAAACATTTTAAGAACAATAAGTACAAAGAAACAATTATAGTTATTATCATTATCAACAATGTTGCGGGATGCAACAAGACTTTTAACCTACTGACCCACTACAGCAGTCCATTTACCTAAAATAATTAATCAACCACATGTAAGAACAATGTTTATCAACTTTGATGCATTATATTTTAATTATTTTAAAAACATTGTTTTATTAGAGATATTTTAATGTGCAAATCAAAGACTTTCTTGTTATAAATTTTTGTATACATAAATGTTGGAACATGATAAGAACATACAATGCTTTCAGCAATAGCTTGAGAACCAAATGCTCAAAACATTTTTACCAAGGGTTGTCTGTAATTGGTAGCGCTATGGGCAAAGGATTGTAAAATTGTTTTTCTTTTTCAATGCTAATGTCAAAATTATTTCAGTTCTTTAAAACCTGGCTTTCATTGTCAATGCATTTCCCGTTTCACTTTTTGCGTGTCTATAGATCACATACATTTTAAAAGCACAATTAAATCTATAAGTCAACAGCTCTATGTAGATATATAAATTGTTGCAAGTTTAATGATTTTTAAAAGCATATAAAAATGTTGTATATCATCATAATGTCCGTGTGCAGTATTGCTCAAATAAAAGTTAAGCTCGGGCGATCAGCCACAGCGTCGGGTTACTATGACATCATTTTGCAAAAATAAAAAAAATAATAAAATAAAAATAAGCCGAGGCTCTAATTGGTCTTTGAGTAAATTTAAACTTATGATCACTTACATCAGCAAAAACCTAAGCAATTGTTTGTCTGGTTTAGTTTTAGCTGGACATCCTGCAACCCTCTGCTTCTGCACAATGTAGACTATGAGCCTACCAGAATATATTATGATAAACTTTTTTAAGCATGATAGACGCAATAATCAGTTACCAATACTTTAAGAAAGATCTTGCAATAATGATTACATTTACTTGAAGACATGTTCACACCCCACTGATCTCTTTTAGATAAATGTGTTGAGTATCCAAGGATTTAGACAAATTGTTTAATATAACTTATTAAATGTTTAAAGGTAATGCATATGTTTTAAAACTTTTGAAATCCCAGTATTTCTGGCAGTGAATCAGTGAATAGTTTTATTTCTTAGGCCAGTACAAAAGAGTTTAACAATTAAGCAGAAATGCAAATTGTTCACTTTACTATTTCAACACGTAATGATGTGCCATGTTGACAAATATATTGACTGATCACACCTGACCTTACCTTTGTAAACAATGTTAAATATTGAAGCCTGGTTCTCATAACAGCTGCGATACAGCGTACCCTAGGACACTTATATTTTGCTAGTATTTAGTTTCGTGAGTAGCATACAGAGTAAAATTTTACTGCACCTTAATTTCGCAGCTCTGATGAGTACCAAAATGTAGTGATGTGAAAATAAATGCAGTGGAACAAGCATATTAGATTCCTCAGTTTCAGTTCACCGCAGGCCTGTATTCACTGGTTGCAAGTTGGGGCGGCTAATGTTCGGCGGCTAGTTATGAACACCTGGGAGTGTTGAGGGTTGGTGGTGTAAGCCCCCAACCGGTATTTCTAATGTAGAGCCTCAGCTGGCCCTCTCATGTGAAGTTTTAAAAATCTTTATTGAAAAGTATCAACATTTTTCTATTTTTTGAGAATTGTTTTGCTTTAGGTGATGTGACTGATGAGACATTCTAAAATAAAAATAGGCAAAATTTGATCGCAGTTATAACGCTTAGAAAAAATACCTCTTTTTTTTAGCGTTTTAACAGAGATTAATTTTGCCGATTTTATTTTAAGTTCATACGGAAGTTTCCACGCTTTCAGTGGGAGATGGCCAAGCTGATGTTTGGTAAAACTTAATATTTTGCAAACCTTTATAAAGGTCGTTAACAAGAATATTTTGCCACTGATGATGATAATAATGACGCCTAAGAACTACTAAAGTTTGATGCTTGTCTCTATGGCTTCGAATAAAGTGATAATCTACAGCGATAAAAACCGTCTCCATAGCCGTTGGGCAAATATCTTTTCGAATAAATGATGTTGAGGTCGCGTTATCTCAGATATTTATCATTGCGTGGGAACGGACCAAACAAATTCGTTCGAGTTAACCTTGTGTTTGAGATGAAATGTTACATTTTATCCGAAAGCGAGTTATTCGAGTTGGACTGTACTTAGCCGCGAAAAGTTCCTAAAAAGTTGGGACGGCTCAGCTGGCCAGCTGCCCTAGAGAATACAGGCCTGGTTCACTGATAAGAAAAAAAATTCAATTTGGGACTAGTGTGTAATTGTGAACTGCAGGTAGAATGATGTGGGCGAGGTCGATAATGCAATTTGATCGCTCGCTGCCATTTGTTTCTTGGACTATCAATGAACAAAGCTATTTAATTTAGCATCTTCGCTCGTTCGTTATGATAGTTTTGTTTCGCACATGAAATTTTTGCGAGAGAATGACTCCACGACAACATGAAAGTTAGATGAGGCGAATACATAAGTGTCCTAGGGTAATCCCGTGCAGCAGAACAATGCGGTACTAGGCTTGACGACTTATGTTCACATGAAGCTGTGTCACTGGTCAATGCAAAATTGAGCTATCCACCATGTTGTTTTGAAAGAGCTGGCATTCACTTTTGTTAAGCATTTCAGGATGCATTTCAGGATTGTTATGCATTTTTTGGTCTGTGACCCCTTTCAAAGGTTTACCAGAAAAGAGCTCTAGTGTTCACCGCCAGCAACTACCGCCAGTACTCGACACATAAATGCTCATTTCAAAACAGATGAATATGTGATGGTCGTGTGATGGCACGCTGGAAACACCAATGTAACACCGGTGTTTGCGGCATGTATGGGAACCAGGCTTTCCTAGTTGCTTCTGAAGTATTGCGAGACTAATAATAACATAAGATTTAAACTACCTTGTGCCTCAAAATTGTATGATATGACATTTAATGATTCATTTATGAAGTAGTAAAGTACTAGTATTATTACTCAACATGGAATGAATCAAACAAAAAGTTCTATCATTTGCCATTAAAATTGTCATCCCAAAATTTTCTTCTGAAACAGTGTGTATGTTGTTCGATTTATTGTTTTAGTGATATCTGTCTAGCAGCTCACACTTCGGTAACCCATTCGACATATTTTCTATCATATAATGATCTTTTTTTTGTAAGTGAATCACGATTCCTGACAAAAATCAGTCTTGCAGCATTGATTTTTTTGGTAATATTGGTGTATTGTAAACTGGCAGTAATTTTTCAATTACAAAGGCAGGCCTATTTAATAGCAACGTATATTGTTTTTTGGGCAGCGTGGTCTTTACTAGAACCATCGTCTTTTGTTTCTTTGTGAAATATAGTACATGTTGTTGGTGGCACAAAAAGAACATGGGCGTTTTTGCTAGTAGATATTTGGATGGGCATATTCTCAGCTACACAGTCGCCGCTTCTGACGCCTTCTGAATTATTACAGTTAAGCCACTTGAGCTAAAATAAAAGGGACTGACTCATACGGCGGGTGCATGCCAAAACCAGAATAGTAAAATCAAACATGTAGACCTCATATTACACACTGCATTGTTATATGCAGGATATCAAAACAATACATAAAAACCACAAAATCCTTCTCGATGAATGGGATTCTCGTGTAATGGAACAATGTATTCAAAAACAATCAACAGCAAATAACCAACTGGAGGCAAGTAACAGACATTGAAGATAGAGTCAAGTAACAACCCACCCGATTTTTCAGCAATAACCGAAAGCACTAGAATCAACCATAAAAATCAAAAATCATAACCAGGACAGACTTGGATGACAGCAAAAACTCTAATTCTAGCGCTTACACTTAGAATACCTGAGAAGGCTAAAACTAAACAAAAGTAGACTGTTCCATGTCACATGGAAATGGTCTGTGATCTCACACCAAAACAATACTTGACTCACCTGACCTGTCGAGACGTTTATCGAGGCCAAATAAACTACATTGGATGTAGCACCTTTGGAACTGCAAATATACAAAATATCATTATCCATACCAGACAACAATGCTTATTAGAGTATAGAGAAAATATCAGCTTTTATGAGATTACAACAAGTATTCAGTTAAGATACTAACAAAGAGAAGCGCCTACTACAACTTTGTATCTAAAACCAGGCAGGAAAAGGCAGTAAAATGTAAGTATGGCAGGAAAATAAATCCGCCAATCGGAAAACAGAAACTTAATGAACAAGATGAAGTATTAACAGAGAATTTAAGGAAGCCAGTGTATGAGTGGCAGGGTTGGCAGAAAAAAAAACACAAATTATGTTTGATAAATTACTTAAGTCTACAATTTCATTTGGTGTTTTAAATCTATGAATTAAATAACCAAATCATTTAAATAAATGATTTAAATCTATGAGTTAAATCATTGAATTATATGATGATCTTTGGTCAAAATCACATTTTTTGTTTTCTCCTTTTATGTCAACAATTTACAAAAAGTCAGTATTTTTCGACAAACTATCTTGTTTTGCTGAATGAGTAACATCTTTGTAAGCAGTTCTCTGTCATAAATTATAGAGTGTGGTGAGAATTGACTAAATGTGTAGTACAACACTTTAGAAAAACCTTTGAAATTAGAACCTATGAGTTAATTTAGTTACCCTGAAAGCAGAATAAATTGTAGGGTGGTAATTTTAAGTAGCGCAGGTTACACTGGCTATTAGGTTTAATTATTGGCATTGTGAAGTCAAACTGTTATCAAACATTCTCCATTTTTGTTACGATTTAATCAAAAATATGTAAGCAGCTAAGTACTGCAGCAAAACTATATTTGTATTTTGCATGATCAACAGTTTTGAACATAAAAAAGATCTACCTAAGAATTGTAATTTAGTGAATTAAAGTTTAGGGCAAAGGCGAAAACTAGAGTTGTCCTCGCATGTCTTCAAGACAAAGAAATGGCCTGGATTTATATAATACATAATTTTAGTCAATAATTTAATTTTAAAATATTATACTATAGGTTTTAAAAAATGTTGGATTTGTTATTATAGTAACTGATTTTCAGCTCAGGGTATCATGATATGGTCTGTATATTATAAAGCCATTGTTTTTGGAAACCAAGTCATAAATGGTGCTAGTAGTACCTGCTTATGACAGTTGGTCTTTTTTCATGCAAAATCTTTGAGATTGTCATGTATGACATTTATAACCAATTCTATTGCTCATAAAAACCAGTTTTGACTGTAAATTGCAGCAAACATATCAATGAGTGCAAAAGTTTTTAGACAACATTGTTTAATCTAGTTATGAAATGAGAGAAGACTTTCCAATTTAGAACAAAAATAAAAATGTTTCAGAAACTTCAAATCAGGGTACCAGCTATAATATAATCACAGGTTAATTGTCAGCGGTAGATATTAACTTGTAAAGGTATTTCTTTATGCATATTTATTTAGCGGTATACAGAAAGTAACGCGTATGTTAGCAGATTAATTGCATTCAAAAGAGTTAATGTTGCTTAGCCCAAAAGGGGGTGCAAAATGCATGGATAAGCAACATCGCTTTACAAGTAAAAGGATTAAATTTATCTTCCTAAAAATTTGACGACTAAATAAAAGTCACCTTAAGTTGACTGCCACTATAAGGGAGCGGTTAAAAATAGAGCTACTATGGCATTCGAATTCAGGTTTTATGGTAGGTCAGAAAGCATTCAACAATTTAAGGTACTAAAATGATTTACCATAATGCTGGAGTGGATGAGGGTCTAAAAGGCCCTAAAACAGGTTAAACAAATTATACCACCACCAAACTACTCTTTAGAATCAACGATGTGATAACTATTCTGGTAAAGCGTAAACACATTATGTAACAATGATAAGAACACTATGATGGAGATCACTAATCTACATATTATTTGGAGAGTCAACAACGTAACAGCTAAATCACTCAGATCAAACAATATAGCAGATTATAAATGCCACCAACTGCACCATGAGCTACAAGTATGCTATTATAATGTGATAAGTGGATATAATGTATATTTCTACTAGTCATAGTCTATCATGAATCATGGAAACAATAGCAAATGTATATGATTTTTACTCTTAATATTTTGCACGAAATTTAGCTGATGTAATAGTGCTATTCTAAGTAGACAGGCTCTAAGCTAAACCAAACACTGCCTGCTATTAAATAGCAAGCATTATGAACTTGACAGTTTCAACATTATTAATGATATAGATAAAACTTACTTCACCACAATATAACTTACATAGACAAACTATTTTGGAAAAACCTGTAAAAATGGTTTAAAGAGAGAAAAACTGTCAGTCACAAAGTCGTGTAGCCTGTGAGACCAGGAACAACCAGCAAAGCAACACCACATTAATTTTGTAATACCTAGAAATACAATGATAATGCTTTTCTAGCACCCGAGCTTGTCTGTTCATTTGCTAGTAACTAAGACAATATTTCCCATACGAGATAACAAAATGCAATCAAGTCAGCTCAACACTCTCAGATACTCACAATTTAATAGTCTTAATATACTATGAACTATAACTAGAAATAGCAGATAAACATTGAATAACAAATAATTCAAAACAGAGATGTTGTTTGGGAGTTGGGCATTGAAATTCTTGCAAGCTCTAAAATCAACAATGCTGTACTTGATAGCTTTAGAAACAAGTTTTTATGACACTCTATATATTTTCAACCAAACGTGAAAAAAGAAAGTTGTCTAACAAGAAAGTTAATAAAAACAGAATTCAACAAATTCAGTTGAACTGGCACACACCTTCTTCCTGTGTAATATAAAAAATGCCAGGGATTTCCTACAGCTTATGTATTACAGAACTCTAAATAAAATTTGAAAATTTCACAAAACGACTCACTTTTGACTGGTGATATGAATTCATACATTGCTGAAAATATACTCTTCTTCTTCTTCTTTTTAATTTCTGCATCTGACTTTTACTCACTGCCACTGAAAAATGAAGAAACTGATTGGAACAGTAGTTAATCTGTATGGCACTACTCTTTACAGCTTATAACATTAGAATTACCATGTTTTTCATTGTTTCATTAGGAATACAGTATTGTAGAAAACATAGACTTTATTGCCATCATTTCTCATAACCCTAAATGTTGGTACATGACAGGGGCAAACATAGGAAATAGCTTGAGAATAGAGCACACAAACATATAACAAGTTATTTAAGTATTTGGTACCATAGTCCATAGAGTATGTAAGACAGTATTTTCATATTGCTAGTTCTAATAGTATCTTGAGTTACTGCCTGTTATTAAAATGGTTTGAATGACAACCTATTTGAAAGCAAAAGAGTTGGTGTTTCACCTTCAAACTAGAAGTTGTATCATAAGCAGAGATCACTAGATTTGAAACAATATTATTTTATGGTTTGTGGTAAAATATCAAAATCAATCATGAAAAAATCATAAGACAGCTAATGCCAGTTGGTGTTTAAATAATGACACCTGTATAAGCAATGACTAATGACAGCGGATACTAAGCAAAGGACTGACAGAAAACAACTTCAAACTACCAGTGACACACACAAATCTCAACCAGCCAAAAGAGGTCATTATTCAGCCTAGTAGCCAACAGCCATTTCACTTCACTCAAATAAGCGTAATGCATTGAAGACAAAGCTTTGAAAAAAAAGAGCAAATAAACAACTCCTCGACTCAATGGGAGACCTGTCAGTATGGCCATTACAGCGGCCAGTTGACCAAAGAGAGTATATACAATTCCTCAACTGATTGAGAGACCTGTAAGTACATGTATGACAAGTAGAGACAGTTGACAGAGATTAATTGTGGACTAGAAGCACTAACTACATAGCGCTAAGTACACAAAGGATATTATTATCTCCGCTTGACTTTTTGTAAATTAACACAAAACATTGGTTATTTTCACTTTCTCCTATAAGTAGTTATAGATACTCTGAAAGTTTCAAGTTCGATACCGCTATTTGTAAAATCACTATCTTAAAACGTTTTGGTATATTTAAGGCATAAAAACACACTAGGCAATATGTAAAGTAATATCGCACTGAATGGTGCTCACCTGCACTGGAATTTTCCCAGCTAATTGATATTAAACAATATGGATAGAGTTTTGCAACCAGAACTTTATAGCTTGTTAGGTGCAATTTGATTGGTTGTTTTTGTACGAAAATGCGATGAGTCGGCTGCTAGTTTGTTTGTGTCAATGTTTACCAACATACGCTGGCAACAATTTGCCATTTTGTTACCATGGAAACAGCATCAAAATGATCACAGAATTCACCTAGCAAGTTGGTGTTGAGTGAAAACACTAGATTGGCATAATAAACACTAAATTGTACATGTATTTAATAAGACTCTCCTCATTCCTGTATGACATGACCAACAAAAAGTACAAAAATACCCAGTAAAAAGTTAACATTTTGGTGTCAATTGTTGCAAAATTAGACAATTTTAAAAATGGCAAGTTTTTCTTGCTTTCAAAATTGAAAACTATTTTGAAGTAATTACTACATAAAAGTGGTTAAATATTATTGTTACACATGCATGAATTGATTTGTGCGGATTTCTTCTTGTAGTGTGCAAGACGTAGAATGTGTTGAGGCCCAAGCCAGCAATATCTCATCGGTCTTCTGCATGCAAAAGATTTGCCTAGTTTCATTGCCCCCTTAGTCTTATAACTCAAACCTGTCTATGTTGACCACTATATTTCAGACTCATTACAGAACAGTGGATCACTGATTTGAAAAGACTAGACAATTACAAGACATGAGACTTTTCGGGATTACTCACAATACTGATAAAACATTGCTTCACATTGTTAAATTTGCCTCAACTTGCCTAGTAACATTTTATTTTTGAGGCAAACATACTTTTGATGACACTTTCAGTGACATTAATTTGCAAGTTTGATGGGAAATTTGGGAAAATTTCCAAAACTCAAAATTTATTATGGCCTTAAAAAAGCATGTGATGATATTTGTTAGAGAATCAGCAACAATAAATATAAAGGAACGTCAATGTTTCACTTTTGAGTACTTTCGTCTTTTACTAATTGTAAAGGTCAGAGTAGCTGCAATTTAAAAAGAAGATGCATTATAATCCTCAGGATGAAATGACGAGTATGAAGTGTACCTATGGGTTACGTTGCTATAGGCGATTTTGCTGCACAAATATCAGAAAGTTGCTTAATCAATTTGAGCTACTATTGTAACAGATTGCAGGCACTTTTCTCAAAAGCACCAAACCGATTTAAACAACTGTTTCAATATTTTTGCTGTGTTGTTTCACTCTCTGGTTTATATTATACACTAACACCTTTAAAACTGGCCATGGATGACAGTTACATACTTAGCATTCTAAGTGTAGCACAAACATTTTAGCCTATACCACCACATTGGTCTAGATATGCTAATTGTTGCCACTGTGGTTTATATGCTTACACAAAGGACGTCAAAATTGAAAACTGTGATTATGTATAATAATTGATTGCTTGTATGTCATTAAGTCACCTAATTTACATATACATGTAGATGCATGTGAAGAAAAACAATGAGGGTGTTGACATAATAGTTACTTCATAGTAAACTAAAAAGCAAGTATCAATTAATACCATTGTTGCCGGAATAAAATGATAAATAACCCACCAACATTCAGATACCGGTTTCACGTGGTTGATTGCAGAACAGTTGAGCTGCTGTTTTCTATTTAAGCCATTCCTAAACAGTCCTTGAAACCGGATGACATTCAAACGTTGACAGACTGATGAGTCCTGCAATAAAGTCCAGTAGAGTCCAATAGAGTCCAGTAATAAACGACATTGGTCAGTTAGTTATTCAATAGCTCGATCTTTCAGAGACGTTTCTTTGGGTCTATTACAATATTGATAAAACATTTATTGCTTCAATGTCTCAGCTTGATTTAGTAACAAACTTTATTCTGGGGACAACTGTGCTCAATTGACTGACATCAAAATTAGTTTAGGGAGAAATTAAGTAAAGGTCCAAAACTTTGATATAAGACTAGATGTCCTTAAAATAATTCAAATGTGGTAATCACAGCAATTTTAAATTATAAACTAACCAAATCAAAAGAGTTAACCTGTGAAAAATAGGTTATTTGATCACAAAGCAACTTTTTTTTTAAATCCGTAAAAGTTAGCCTTTATTATGGCTTTGAAAATGCACGTAACCAAAGGATTTTTGATGGCTTTAAGAAAGTATGTAACAGTAAATAATAGGGAATTGATTATTGCTTTAATCAGCAATTACAAATATTAAGCAACATTCTTGTTTAACTTTTTAGTAATCTTTTGATTACTCAAAACCGATGTCAAAGCAGCTTTCAAAAATAAAATAAAGCAAAACAAATTTAAAGAACAAGTTTGAAGAACAAGTGTTACATTTCTCAGTATAAAGGTGCGAGTGTTGTGTTGCTTTACTCAATAGTTTCTATTAGTCATTGAAATGTTTAAACCCACAGCTGGATGACATGCACATATCTAGCAAGCTAAGAGTCACAAAAATTATCTGACTTATACAATCATTGTTCAAATATGCTAATGAATTACTGCATCTTACGCAGAGAAGAATTGTCAGGCAGTTATAATACAAAAACGTTGCACTAGTAAACACCTTAGAAGCTAACTGATTAAGGATAATGAGTGGCCATGAGTTGTTTTCAATGTTAATCAATTTCAGTTGATGAATAAAACAGCATACTTCTTCAGCTTCAAAAAAACATTTTAAGAAAAATGAGTACAAAGCCAAAACATTTATGATTATCATCATTAACCCTGCAGAGGAAAACAAGATTAGTAACTTACCGCACCTTTACTCACAGTAGTCAATCTACATAAACTCATCAATCACCCACAATCAAGAACAATTTGCATAACATATTGTTCAATGTATTGTAGGTATTTTTAGAACACAGGAATTAATTTTCTTATTCGAAAACTTGCATAAATTTTAGTGCATTTTTAAATGTATTTTAGTAGGTATTTTAACTTTTTTAATTTTAGTAAGATACTGTAGTTGCTATCCAAAACTCATAAAGTTTCAAGTCAATCAGAATGAACATCTTTTAAAGCAAAATAAATTCACAACGCCAAAATTTGTTTCACTGTGAATAGTCAAAAGAATCAGGTGAAGCTTAGACAACTGTATTGCTAACATATTGTACTACAGCATTGTTCTCAGTATTCACAATGTTTCCCACTAATGCATAGCGACCAAGGCTGCATATTTTAAAAACAACCTAAAGATGAAGACAAAAATATGTTACATCCAATCACCTCATTATCATCATATATATGTTGTTTTCAAGAAGGATTTTAATGCCGGATAGATAAAAAAGCGGCTGGGAGGAGAAAAACGCCCACATTGCAAACACAACGCTGCAACATAAAGAGGAGTTTTTTTGCAAAACATTGAGGAGAGATAGACAATGTCAGTACCAATTTTATTAGCAAATCTGATAGGTGAAGTAACATCGGGTATGTTAGCTACCATTTTAATATACTTTTCCTAGTAAGTTGCAATGGTAAAAGTTTTGGAAACCCAATTTGGCAGATCACAAGCACAAGGTTGTAAGACAAGGTTAATGGCTGCGCTGTAGCAGCACAGGTTGAAGCCAATTGCACAAATACTTAAAATCCTCATATAAATAATCAGAAGATTGTTTGACCTGGTAATCTCCATTTGTCTGTACTAAAGAAAAATAGAAAGGGAGTCAGGCAAGTTGCAATATACAGACCTCTAAATTTACTTTAAAAAAAACACGTAATGATGCACCATTGACTCGAGCGATCAAGTTTCATATGGCTGGGAATACACTGTTTTCCTCTGTAGATGGCACATCAGACTTTTACTCACTGCCTCAGCAAAATGGAGAATTTGAATGGAACACCATTTACTCTTTATGAAAACTACTCCCAATGTGGCTTCATCAGAATGCCAATGATATGTCATGTTTAACCTTCTGCAAACCTACATATCACAAGCATTGCAAAATAACTAATGGTTCTAAAAAAAAGGTTAGTTTTATATAGACAACCAAATTTTTGCAAGCCTAAATGACATCTACATAGATATAAAACTGTTACAAATTATGTTACGCAGATTTACAAAATTTCGATGACCGACAAATATCTCATCGACAAGAAAGCTAAGAATTATTAGAGAATTTTAAGATTAGAGAATTATAAGATTAGCATAGTGTGGTCATACACAACCAAACGGTATAATATATAAAACCTCCTTTACACGAAAACAGATATTGTATGGCAAACTGCTCATAAGCGAGCACAATGAAGATTACTAACAATAATCAGGACTGCGCATGAATAGAACACAATACACAGTTATCAGAATAAAACTCTTAAGAACAACAAGTCCAATAGAAGAATAATTAAGACCAATACGGCCAAAATTGCAGGAGCTGACAATATTTAACTCTTGATGAACTTTTGCAATTTAACCTGCACTATATGAAATCATCAATCATGCTCAAGCAAGAACAATGATTATTACATTTGATTCCATATATATTAGCTGCATTCAAAATTTTGCTTTATTCAGGACATTCTAATGTACCAATCGTAGATTTGTTTGGTATAGCCTTTCACCAACATAAATGTTGAAACATGACATGAGGCTACTAAAGCAATACCTTAACAACAAAAATGACTAAAATATTACTAAAAAGTTGTGTGTGTAGTTGGTATATTCCATAGAGCGTACTGAAAGATTTATATTTTTTACCGTATTTAAACTTTGTGAAGCCTGGCTGTCATTGTCAATGTGTGTATGTATCTCTTAGCAATTTGTCTAACAATCAGAGGGTTTTTAAATTTTATCAAATATATGTGAATGTGGTCATAATACAAATATTTTTTGCAAAGCACAAGTAAAAAAGTCCGACAACGCACAGAAAATGTCACAAACCGAAAAATGGGTTTCACAGTTCCCCCGACTACAACCATGAAATGTTTGTTCAACAAAAAAAATTGTAAAACTCTTTGCAACAGTTTCATATTTAATGAGCATATGCTCATCATTGTTTATGTCTCGAAATAATTTGAAAAAATCTTAGTTAGTATCACATAAATCTTTACTTGCATTACAATCATCTATGACCTACCAAACAAATGAGTCAGTTCAATTTTTTTAACAATATTATTCCAATAAAAACTGATATTCTAATGAAGGAGGCAAGTAAATACATTTAGAATTGGTTAAAAAAAATTTAATTTTTTGGTCAAAAGTTTTATTTAGTTATTTAGTTCCATGAATAACATTTTTACATAGAAACGTCATTTGTAAACAGACTCATGCGAAAGCCGCTACTCCGGTCATTAGGGTTTCTGACCTCCTTTGCAATGCTAGAAAACTAGCCGTCAGAGTTTAAAGGGTTAAGGCACTGCTTTTTAGTGGAGCAAACTGCAAAAGTACATGCAAGCAAAAGCATTAGAATTCGGACATCAGACCATAAGCAGTTACATCAGCAGGCATCAAAAGTTTTAAAACAAACTTTCTATAAGTTTTTCTGCAAAGTGTAAACATCTGGTCAAAGCTATTTGGGATTGGAAAAAATTGACAGCTCTATCAGCAAGGCAAATCAGAAGCATAGAGAATATTGCAACCAGCAGATGCAAAGTGAAACAGGAACAAGAAAGAAACTCAAGTCGCTAGTAACACCAACAACTCTCCAACATTTAAAAGAGCAGAACATTCAGCAAAAAATCTAGACTCTATTCGCTTCACTTGACGAGTTGGCGAGCAATGAAGACATAGAGCCTTAAAAGATAAGAGTGCAAAAACAACTCATACAGTCCTTTAGAGGCCTGTCACTATGGCTGTATAGCATCAGTAGACAATTGCCTACGAAAAGGAACCATAAACAAAGAGTTATAACCAAATATAGGTAGTACACAAAGAGATTTGTCATCTTTGCTTGAGCTATTGAAAATTTTATCAAAGTAATTCTTTTTGACTGCCTTCTAATAAATAGAGTGGTGAATAATTTGAAAGGTTGAGGTTTGATATTGTTATAAATAACTATCACTGAAGTATTCTTGGCCTTACAACTAAAACTTGTTTGTGCCAACCACTATCACTCAAAACCTACGACTGAAAAGTAGCTCAATGGTGACAATTTGATGGAAACATTGATTGATTTGCTGCCTCAACTGAGTTTTGTAGCAAGCTTAATTTAAACATGCAGTTTCAGATATGCTAAGGATTGACATTGCACATTATACACTTACACAAAGGATTTCAAAGTCTAAAGAGTATGATTATGTAGAATGACTGAAAGCTTTTAGGTCAATAAAATACCTACAGTAATTTACATATATAGACATACAAGCTGCTGAACCAAATGTCTTGGTGGCATAAGAGTCACTATGTAATACACTCAGAAGTAAATAGAAATAAATACCATTGTGGATGAAATAAAATGATAAATAGCACATAAAACTCTAGGTACTGCCTCCAAATGGTTGATTGCAAAATAACAGAGCTGCTGTTTTCAAATTAAGCCACTTCTCAACAGTACTTGAAGTTAGACATCAGTCAAAAGTATGCACACTGATGAGTTTTGCAATTAGTAACAAGTCCAAATATTCACTGAATTATTCAATGACTCAATCTTACACAGACCTGTCAAAAATAGCGATTTGATCCTACACAGACTTTTGATAGTTTAGTGAAAACTAGATAAAGTTTGGTTACTAAACAAAAAGTAATAAAACATGACTAAATTACTAGAAAAACTGACTTACATTTTTGCCATGCCTGCTTCATAAGAAGATCGGTAGCGAACTAAACCCAAACTATATTTAACACATACAAAAGTCAAAGCATTACTTTGAGCAATGCTGATTGCAACTGACTCCAATAACTCAACGTTGTGCATCGCTCCGTGATAGCGTTTGTATTTGAATGTGATTGGCTGCTTCACCATGGCTAGATTTACAGTAATAAGACTGCCCATATGGTATATTGACCAACCACAGCTGTGATGAACTATGTTAGTTGTCCCATAGATATTAGCTTAATAATACAAATACCTTTTGTCTTGTTGAGCATTATCTAATACTATGAACTAACAAACAGGCAGTATATATTTATGCTAAGCATTTAGCTTGGTTATCAAAATGTTACTTTTCACAATCAAATTTATCTGTTGCTACAGCTCATCCTAAAGCTTTGATAGTAGTCAATATATTATTTTGAATTTTTATTATAAATTTTTAGTAGCACTTATTTTGTAGCTGCTGCTAAATAGCTAAGCGTAAAATATGACTTTTTCTATGAGATGATCCAAGCTTGGTTTTTTTGTTATTTCTTAAGCAATTATTTTCCCATGCGCTCATTTTGCGCACATTTAGCCAATTTATCTTTTTGTGATGAAATGAACCAAAATATATGCTAGGAACATAAATTTTGGTTTTGATGGAAATACAGATAATACAGATAGAAGATAGCTAGTCATGTTTGCTTGTAATGATTGAATGCAAATGTTTGACCCTAGTTCATGGCAGTAATGCAGAATTTGTGAGTAAATTAGGATAATTGTTTGGATGCAAAGCAGAAACTATTCAATTTCAATGCATTGGCATTTGACTAGAGATTAAAGTTATTCAGTAGAATTAATGACTTTTAGTTAATAATATTTTCTGGGTAAGAACAACGAATTAACTTTTTTTCTAATGAAAAGCCAAAAATAATATTACTATCAGTAATTATTAATTTTAATATATATATACATTTCTCAAAGTAGCTCGCATGTCTGCATTCTGGCAACAAATATTAAAATTTGGAATATAGAATTTGTACCAAGGAACATTTGATCTCAGACCCTCCGGTTCACAAGTTCGGCCCTGTACGAATTGTGATTTGTGATTAGTGATTTGTTTTTATCAACACAATTAGTTAAGCAAAAGAAAAAGCTGGAGGGGTGATGAAGCCCATAATACACAATAGCATAGCTAATCGCGGTGCTGGGCTTGTCGTCATCGGTTTTATTCACATGTTAAAATATACAACCTAAGTTCTCTCTTGAAACTGGCCACCTTCTCTATGCCTTTAATAGACTTAGGGAGTTGTTTCAAAAAAATGGCTTGTTTGAAGTCTATCCCACGATGGCCTTCGCTAAAAGAAGATTGTGGGAGATTTACATGTAGACAGAAATTGCAAAATCAGGTTTGACATATTGTGGGAGTGATGTAATTACAATAGAAGTATTGATGGGCTAAACATATGATGTGGTATGAATAAAGCGAACTGGTAGGTATTATGGATGATGATTTGAAAAAAAGGTTTGGTGTGAGTGAGGCGGAGGTTTTTTGTGAATAGTCCTTATCATGCATTCTTGAAGTGTTATTAAATTTGTAAGATGGTTGGGAGGTGCATTGCCCCATGCCTCAATGCAATATGAAAGTTTGGAATTAACCATGGAATTGTATAATAAAAGCAAAGGTTTGCGGGGTAAAAATTTAAATGTGCGGTAGAGTAAGCCTGATAAAGGTCTCAGTTTTTTAGTAAATATTATATGTCTTTCTTCCAAGTGAGATTAGAATGAAAGAAAATACCTAAGAACTTAGTGTGATCTGCCTGACAAATTGGTTAGTTGATAATAAAAAAGGAATGACTGTTAGCTAGATGAAATTTAATTTTTTTTTAGTAACATTAAATTAGTATTATCAACATTTAAGGGGAGTTTGTTAGAAGTGCATAGTTTAGGCGACAGACATTAATTTGTTAGCTAGCTGATATATCTCGCTATATGTGAGCAAATACCCAATGACTTTGCGTAATACGCAGGGTCATAGCATAACTTCACGAGATGATGGCAGCTCCCATTATTAACTGTAATCAAATTTTCCATAGATATTGTGCCAGGCTAATAGCCAGTGGCAGGCAACTCTCATTACTTCTTTTGTCGATAAGCTAATTTTAATACCCAGGCAACGTCGAAAAGCACAGCTAGTTACTTAGAATATATAAAAGGTTACAAGCATTAGCTAAGCCAATTACTACAAAGACAATAATCGGAAATCAATTGTTCAGCTGTTAACATTTTTATTGCTAATGGTTTCTGCATCTTTTAATAATTATATTTGTATATGTTGGTGGTAACAGAATTTTATATGTAAAAAATATTATATCTGCGGAAACATTTATCGCTTCACTGCATCAATATGTTTTAGTTAAAAACTTCATTTTTCAGCCCAACTGTGCCATTTTGACTGACATAAAAATTTGTGTTGAGAAACATTAAGCAGTGCTATAGGTTTGGCGTAAGATCAAATGACTTTTAAATTGTTCAAATTAGCTAGTTAAATCGATATTGAATAATTGCCCAAATGAACAAATATTACCCTGAAAGAAAAATGCTTCTCGGTTCACAAAGTAGCCCGTTTTATGGCCTAAGGGAAAGCATGCAATGATAAGTGCTAGAAAATTAACAGTGATGGATATTAAGCAACTTTTGTATCCAACTAATGAGCTGTGTTGTTTTCTATTTGAAACAGACGTCAAAGCAGCTTTTAACAAGCAAATAAAACCGCTAAAATTTAAAGAAAATGTGTTACAATTTTTAGTACAGAAATATACTCATGTTTAAACTAGGTCATGTTGCTGTGGGAATACTACAAACTTATTCATTCTTCTGTATTTCGCATTATCACAAGCTCTAAAAAGCGTGAATTATGTATCCTCTGCATTATCCATGTAACTATTTGTTATCCCTT
Organism: Watersipora subatra; assembly: GCF_963576615.1. Lineage (NCBI taxonomy): Eukaryota > Metazoa > Bryozoa > Gymnolaemata > Cheilostomatida > Watersiporidae > Watersipora > Watersipora subatra. The sequence continues at coordinate 13,704,969 of NC_088713.1, forward strand.
GTTTCACTCGTTAGTTCATGTTAGCCAGTAAAAGGTTTAAAACTACAGCTGGATGACATGTAAACATCTAGCAAACTAATAAATGCAAAAATAGTCTGTCTTCTACAAGCAGTGTTTGTCCAGATATTATGCTAATTATTGACATTGCATCTTACACAAAGGATGTCAAAATCTACCAAATATGATTATGCAAAATAACTGGTTGTTTGTATGCTATTGAAACATCTAATTTACATATAGATAAGTTATAGCTATAGTCATAAGTTAATTTACATATAGATACTGCTTACGAGTAGTTGATTGTAGAACAACAGATTCGCTGGATTCAAACTAAACCATTCCTAAACAGTAGTTGAAATTGAATGACATTCAGAAGTAGGCAGACTGATGCGTCCTACGTACAAGTGATGAGCTCAAAAATTAATGTTAGGTATGCAATGATTCAATCTGCTAAATAGGCTTTGTATATTAATAACTTGATCATACACCAACTTTTTGTAAATTGTTGAATATTAGATGCAATGTAGCTGCTAAATAAAAGTAAATAATTATGTCTATTTTTTTTTTTTTGAAAACTCAAAAAAACTGACTTACATCTTTGCTATGACTGCTTTATAAGGAAATTAGTAGCTGATATACTCCATATCAGTACTCCATGCCAGATCTTCTGCACATGTTTCACATGTGCAGAAGATCTGGCATTGCTCTTGGGTTGCTGATTTGGAAGTAACCGATGATAATCATTTAACGACATGTTGCAACGTCATAGCTTTTCTACTTACACATAATTTTCTAGTTGATCATACCTAAATGTACATGACCACCCATATAGATAATTGGCTAACTACTGCAGAGATAAATTATGTTGATTACTCATTGCAAATTAGTTTAATAGTAGCAAAACTATTTTGTCTTTTAAGAAAATGTTTAGTCCTATGAAATAACAAACATATCGTATGGACCTGTCCTTTTTCCCAATTGAATTTATTTCTGGTTTTGGCATTTTACAAAGCTTTGAAAGTTTATACTTCACAAAAATTGCAACTTTTTTGTCAATGTGGTTAATCTAAGTGATTTTCTGCTGCCTGCATAGCAAATAGTGAAAAGTTTTTTTATAAAACTATGAAAGTAAAGTTTGTTCGTTATTTATCAAAAATAGTTTTTTTATGCATTGAATCCTTCAATTTTATTTCCTTTCAATGTTATGTTAGGAGCATGAATTTTGGTTTTGAGTTTATTACAGATATATGTAATACAGACAGAAAGCAACTATTTATATCAAATTGTATTGATTGATCACAAACATTTACCACTGCACAGCAGCGATACAGCGTTTGTAAATAGATTTTGATAATTAATTGTGGTAAGCCTGAAATATACAATTGAAATGCATCGTGTAGATCGACTAAGAGCTAAAATCATAATTATGTTAATATTTTTAACTTTTAATTATACATTAAATGGATATATAATACATTAATTCTTGCATTTCATTATGTTGATGATAATTTAATCATGATAGGATAAGCTCCTTTAGCATGATTGTATCCGAGCGAAAATGAACATTAAGCTTAGACAATTTCATTACAAATCTCTTGTACGGTTGCTTTGTTCTGTATATTCATACTGTTTGTCATTAATGCAATGCAGTAAAGATTATATTGCTTTAAAAATTAAACGTTGTCTTGCAACAAAATTTACATTGCGGTTTTTTGGCATCCAAAGGTTCAGCATATTTTACTCTGCTGTTTTATAGATTCAAAATATGAGAAAATGTGATTAAAAGCTCTTCAAAGCTTGAAAACCAACAAATAAGAAATGACTGTAGGTTAAATTCCCTTTATTTTGATGATGTACACAACTCTACATAGTTATTTTTGGTTAATATTGTTGTTCAATGTGATGTTATAATGTAAAATTAAATGCTGACAAACAGCTTTATAGAACGTCTCATAGAAGTAGTTTATTACAAACATTTTGGCTTGTACCGAAAAACTCTTGCTAAATATAAATGTTCGCTACTTTACAGTTTCGTTTTAGCTTGGTCTAATCATTTAGTCGTAATCTGATATGCGACCCATACCTAATGCCAGATGATGCAAATTATTTCTGCAGCAATTCCTGACCATCACATGTGACAAACAGATTTTTCATGTATATCAGGGGATGATAAGTAACCCTCGAGCTGAAATTTAAAATTCAACAGATTTTTAAGCTAAGTTTTGAGCTATCGGTGCTCAAATTGACAGCATAACAATAATGATGAAATAGATGCAATAATTGATGAAAAATATAAAAATAACTTGACGAATGAGGTTGCAGGAAATTGTAAACAAAAAAACGTTGTGTTCAATTACATCAACATTGATCTGCTTTGAAAGGGATTGCAATATCTGGTGTTTTCAGGATGGTTGTGATTACCTGTTCACTTTTGAGCTTCTAAAGCTTGTAATTACATTTTCACATTTTTTGAACATACAACACAGCAGAGTAACTCATGGTGAATCTTTTTATACCAATTATCGGTAATGTAAACTTTATGGCAAGTCAACCTTTAAATTACAGAGTTTGACCATGTCGTATGAGATTGCATCAGGTTAGGTAATTAATCTGTGAATAATGATTTGTAAACCGTGCAACCTCAGGATACGATTACCCTATACAGTTTTTGAACTTTAGGAAGTAGAACATGATAATATATTCACATCACCATATGAATTTTACGTGACCATACAAATTCAATGACTTTTGCCTGAGTTCAAACTTGGCAGTTGGTGTCCTTATTAGAGGCAACGAAATAAGAATGACTTCGAAATGCAGTTTGCCCAAAAATATTTTCACAAAGCCCGAAAGAGAAACGATGACCTATTTCTTTCAGCTGAGCAATTGTTGTGTGTAAAATGGTGATATTTTCTCTTTGAAACTATTAGCAAAGTTGGAGTTGCAATCCCTTCAAACAAAAATGTCTGTGTGATCAGCCAACTTCTCTCAAACCAACAAGTGACAAATTTTTTGTGATAAAAGTGGAAATTCAGTAATATAGTTAAAAACACAAAAAATGTGTGTTGAGTAATCTAAACTTATTCAAAGTGAATTCAAAGTTTGTATTAGACGGACATCTATCTTGAAGGTGGGAACTCTTCACAATGCAGACTGCATATAGCAGCATTACATTTTAATGCAGATCAAAACTAATGAATACACTAAATATTGTAAAGTTAGTGTAGTCAACTGTAGTTATTATGGTTAATACACTTTTGTGTCACTAACTTTTATCATGTACAGTACTTGTAAAAAACTGTGATGATTTTACATACATACATACTTTCATACATACATAAATACATACATACATAGATACATACATACATACATACATACATACATACATACGTACATACATACATACATACATACATACATACGTACATACATACATACGTACATACATACATACGTACATACATACATACGTACATACATACATACGTACATACATACATACGTACATACATACATACGTACATACATACATACGTACATACATACATACGTACATACATACATACGTACATACATACATACGTACATACATACATACGTACATACATACATACGTACATACATACATACGTACATACATACATACGTACATACATACATACGTACGTACATACATACGTACGTACATACATACGTACGTACATACATACGTACGTACATACATACGTACGTACATACATACGTACGTACATACATACGTACGTACATACATACGTACGTACATACACACATACGTACATACACACATACGTACATACATACATACGTACATACATACATACGTACATACATACATACGTACATACATACATACGTACATACATACATACGTACATACATACATACGTACATACATACATACGTACATACATACATACGTACATACATACATACGTACATACATACATACGTACATACATACATACGTACATACATACATACGTACATACATACATACGTACATACATACATACGTACATACATACATACGTACATACATACATACGTACATACATACATACGTACATACGTACATACGTACATACGTACATACGTACATACGTACATACGTACATACGTACATACGTACATACGTACATACGTACATACGTACATACGTACATACATACGTACATACGTACATACATACGTACATACGTACATACGTACATACGTACATACGTACATACGTACATACGTACATACGTACATACATACATACGTACATACATACGTATGTACATACATACATACATACATACATACATACGTACGTACGTACATACATACATACATACATACGTACATACATACGTACATACATACAACATACATACGTACATACATGCGTACATACATACGTACATACATGCATACATACATACGTACATGCATACATACATACGTACACACGTACCTACGTACATACGTACATACGTACATACGTACATACGTACATACGTACACACGTACATATGTACATATGTACATACGTACATACGTATGTACGTGGGTGTACGCGTGTGTATGTACGTATGTACATACATACGTACGTACATACATACATACCAACATACATACATGCATATATACATACATACATACATACATACACGCATACACGCATACATGCATACACGCATAAATACATACATGTACATACATACAAACATGCGTACATGTACATACATATATTCATGCATACATACATACATACTTACACGCATACACGCATACATGCATGCATACATATATGCATGCGTACATATGTACATATGTACATACATACGTACATACATACATACATATGTACGTATGTACGTACGTACGTACGTACGTACAGACATACATACATTCGTACATACATCACATTTGTACACACATACATACATACATGCATGCATGCATGTTTGCATAAATATATGCACAGATGCACATGAGCGCATGCACTCCTTCATGGGAGCCTGGATCCACGCTTGCACACATGTCAGACCACTGGCATTTGTCCACGCTTGGAACCGTACAAATATGTATATGTGCGTATATATTGTATATCCATACTTACATACTTGCATAAATATGCACATACATATAGTTAGACATGCACATTTACATGCGTATGTGCAAACATACAAAACATAAACATACAATATGCACACTTGTGTAAGCTTCTAAATACATATATAAAGATAGATGCATATTTAGATTTACATGCGTGCAGGTGTACATGTGTACACATAGGGGCACATAGTTACGCATATTTACATGAAATCTATGTAAGTCTGTAAATTCAAAACATTTCCATTTACATTTATGTACACATAAATATAAACATGCATTTACATATATACCCCTGTCAAAATATATGTTTTTGTAAACTTTTCCATGTATGTGTAAACTTATACATGGCCAATTAGGTGTCTGCATATGCACATATACCTATATACCAACAGGCATATGCATAATTACATGTTTGCACATGCATATATCTATATATATAATTCTCAAAGTGTTTCTGTATGTCGTATAAGTGTCTGTATTCCGGCTAAAGCTATTATTAGAATGGCTGTAGATGAACACAATGCAGAAGAAAATGCATGAATTACCCTCAGTAGAAGCCTAGCTTACTGGAATTTTCCATTGGCATCATGCCAGGCTAATAGTGGTAGGTGAGAAACTGAGCAAGTTGTAGACAACTCTCATCACTTGGGTGATGAGAGTTGTAGACAACTCTCATCACTTGTCATTGTTTATAAGCCAATTTTAAAAACCACTTTTCATTTGCGATGTGCCAGGATAATAGCAAGTGGTAGGCAATTCTCATCATTTCTCATTGTAAATAAACTAATTTTTAATACCTGGGGAACGGCGGAAGGCACATATAGTACATTTATAAAGATGCCTATAATTGCATGCACACAAGCCCATTAATTTAGATATATACATATGTTCAAATGTATCTATAAATATAAACATACATACACCCATCATACAAACATATAAAAATAGGCGAACTCAGTCATATGTTCGTATACACAAATATGTATGTCATGTACTTACATATATACATAATTATATATATTCATACTCACAGGTGCATACACAAACACATCTACACACATTTATACATACTTTGCAAATGTATTTGTAAAAAAATATTTAAGTAGTTATTTATACTTACATACACGTATGCGTACGTACATTGGATACACAACCGCACATATGTATATACAACGCATATATAAACATGGGTGTTGTATATATATAAATAAATTTATATACATTATACATATATGTATACCTTATGTACTACGAACATACATACATGTATATATATATATATACAGATATATATATATATATATAAACAAGAAGAGATGATTAAAATGAGTTTTTATTAGTTATAGTTTCATGTACAGAGTACAATCATCAGACAATAACTCTGGAGTTATTGTGTATATATATATATACAATTTATATATACATATATATATATATATATAATTTATTCATGTAAAACCTTAGATAAAAAACAACTTCATTACTATTAGTTTCATGTTTGTTACGCAGACAATCATCAGATAAAATTGTTTTGGTCCAACTGAGTTATATATAAGAAAGGTGTAATTACTATAACGACTGATAGCTATGTAATTGCATTTCGTAGTGTGTATTTAGCAGAATGTCGGCATGTGGAAGCTAGCTCATTACGCTTGTTGAGTGAGCTCATTTCTGGCTTTGTGAGGATGATATACTTTTCTGATATGCACAGGTTACAACGCTTGGTGGCTGGGTCGTATGGCCTTGCGTGTTGAATGATTTTCCATTTAATCGTATACGGTGTGTTCAGGCCTTTTAGCTGCCAGATGTAGTTACTAAGCTCTGTGGCAGATTGCTTGTCCTGGTGCCTGAAAGATGATATGTGGCCGCTGAATCGTGTCTTAAAAGAATTTTCTGTGAGGCCAATATAACTTTCTGTAGGTTTGCTACCGTCGTCTGCGGTGACTACAGCTTGGTAAATGATGACTTGCTAAGACAGTTTCCTTCGAGAGGGCATTCATTTGGTGCGCGACAGTTGCATGTTTTGTTGTTTGCTGGGCGCGTCGAGGCGTTGTTCAAAAGCTTCTTATTGTGATTGTTGATGGTTTGTTTGATGTTAGGCATGCAGCTGTAGCCAATCTTTGTGTTGTTTCTATTAAATAGCTTTCTTAGAGGGTGATTGCTCGGAAAAGATTTATTTAATATTTTGATGAATGTCTGACCGATGTTATTTGCCACGTTTCTGCTATATGGTGGGTTGAACCATGTGATTTTTCTTCGTCGCCTGTGTTGTTTAGTTGGTGTAGTGGTTTGATGGGGTGTGAATTTCAGCTGGTGTGTATATCCGCTTGTTGCTAATGCCTGCTGGTACGGTGGTGCTGCTCGGTTGAACTCACTAGCATCGGATGAGATTGCTGATAGTCGGTGGTTGATTGCTTGAGGTAACTGCTTTATAATGCAGGGTGGGTGGTTGGATTGAGTGTGGATGTATGACCGGATGTTATTGGGTTTGTTGTACGGTGAGTATTTCTCAGTTGTTAGGTCGAATGTGACGTCTAGGAAGTGTGTCATTTTTTTGTTGGTTTCGGCTGTGATGTGTAGTCCGTGCTTCTTGAATATAAGGCAGAGGTCTTTTTTTAGTTTTTCGGCTTGGCGGGGTGTAGATCTTGTTACTGCTAAACCGTCATCTCTATACAGTCCTAGGTTGATGGTGTGCTTTTTACTGATCTCGTGTAGTAAGAATGAGCCAATTAATTCGCACGTTTCTGCTCCGTCGTAACTCCCCATTGTCACGTAAAAATGGGAGTTTTCTCCCTTTTTGCCCAACGTTGTATTTCCGTTGAATAACACTGATTGTTTGGTGTGCATGATGATGTCTGTGTCCTCAGGTGTAATGTTATCGTAGTTCGATGCAAATTTCAATGCTGATTGGAGGAGTTCGGCTGAGATAGAGGGGTAGAAATTGACTACGTCAAACTCTATAAAGATAGCTCTATCTCTGTTCTGGATATTCTTGAACCAGGTAATGACTTCTGCGGTGTTTTTCCACTGGTTGATGTTTAGACTCTTGTTGATGTTACAGTTTATGCGGTCGAGAATTGCTTTGCTTATGCATCCGATGTTTGATTCAGCAGGGTTTGTTAATCTACACGCAGGGTTCTCTTTGAAGTTGGTTTTGTGGTCTTTCAATGTGATAAATGTGTCTCGTTGGGTCATGCCATTAATCCTGTCGTCAAGGTCATCTAGGTCAAGAGTTGTAGCGATCTTTTTGGCTTCTCTGTTAATACTGTCTGTTACGTCAGCATCGATCTTTTTGTATGAGTTGGTTATGCTGTTTTGGAGTAGTCGGTTGTAATCAGCGGTGCCTATTTTGTAGAAGTTTGACGTCTTGTCAGCTGGGACTACTATTGATTGTGGGTTGTTAGTGATGTTCGCCATGTCTTTGGATAGTTTCTGTTGGAAAGTGCACGACTGCTGTTGCCTGAATCTTACGTTGCATATCATATTAGCCATTTCTCGTTCGAATTTCTTTAGTTCGTGTATTTGCGGTGGTGATTTGCGTGAGTTAAATCCGAATGTTTCTTTGCTTTCAGATGTGATGTGCGGGTTCGGGTGGAAAAATGGTTTCCATCGCATTCTCTTTATAAGGTGTTCCACTTTTTCTACAAGTCGTTTGGTATACTCTTGTTGTGATGGTATGCGGATGTTCTTGGCTGAGTATCCAAGGTTTATACAATCCATGTTGGCGTCTTTAAGCGGAGAGTGCTCTACTGTTTATGAGGAGCGTATATATTCCACAGTAGTGTGTTAAAGCTGCCAAATAGTGCTCAATGAGTAATCAGAGCTTAAATATAAAATTTATTCATGTAAAACCTTAGATAAAAAACAACTTCATTACTATTAGTTTCATGTCTGTTACGCAGACGATCATCAGATAAAATTGTTTTGGTCCAACTGAGTTATATATAAGAAAAGTGTGATTACTATAACGACTGATAGCTATGTAATTGCATTTCGTAGTGTGTATTTAGCAGTATGTCAGCATGTGGAAGCTAGCTCATTACGCTTGTTGAGTGAGCTCATTTCTGGCTTTGTGAGGATGATATACTTTTCTGATATGCACAGGTTACAACGCTTGGTGGCTGGGTCGTATGGCCTTGCGTGTTGAATGATTTTCCATTTAATCGTATACGGTGTGTTCAGGCCTTTTAGCTGCCAGATGTAGTTACTAAGCTTTGTGGCAGATTGCTTGTCCTGGTGCCTGAAAGATGATATGTGGCCGCTGAATCGTGTCTTAAAGGAATTTTCTGTGAGGCCAATATAACTTTCTGTAGGTTTGCTACCGTTGCTATTTATATATTTATATATATATATATCTATATATATAAATATATATATATATATTTACATATATATACCTATATATATACCTATATATTTTTTATTGATGTTTCACCAAATATTATGGTATTATTATTACTTGAAACTTCAGATCATTGACTGAATTGTCCAGGGTTGACAAACTGACAAACATTGACAAAGACAGCCAAGGATAAAATGATTAGGACAACGTTCTGTAGGTAATGTAATCAAACAGCAAGTCAGAATAACAAAGGAAGAATAATACACATAATAAAAACAAATACCAAAATGACTCATATAAAAATACTACATAAAGTTATTAGACCAAAATACTTCTGTTTAGAATGCTGAAGCTACATACCGCTGTGTCTGACTGGATCCTATTTAAAGAATGATGAAAGCAGGCTATAGCCTAAAAGACAAACAATTTTTCTAATAAGATAAGGGTAAGGAGTTATTTGTCCCACATGACCTCCAACAATCACTACCGACTGTTTTCGAGCAAGGATTTATATACAACTGCTTCGGAATAAGAAGTGGCCTCATGACAAAATTATAAGCTCATTTCTATTTTTTCTCTATCTTCAAAATTGCAAAATTGTTCGTATGTGCATGGCATTGTTCATCGCTTTCACTTACTGTTACTATTCTGTACTCAAAATTGCAGAAGCCTGGAGCTTGCAAATTTGATTTTCCTAATCAACAAAGGCGAAGATAAATGGCTGAGAAGCAGATTCAATGTGGTTTATTGAAGCTGGTGGTTAATTGCTTTCATCAGTATCACTGATGTCTAGCAGGTGTACCGGGACCATAGTAAACATCAGTTACGGCTGGCTGCCATCATGTAGTTTCTCTTGAGCTGTTGCAATTAGTTTACATTCGGCTTTTTTTGAGCGGCACAAATTGCAGAGCCAACAAAAAAATTTTGAAACGAGCCAGAAACATAATGTATTGAACTTTCTCTAAAGATGCTTGTTTTTGTATTTTGATTTCAAATCCGGACCCTGAGAAAACTTATGCAATCTCAAAGCAACTCTTTCAATATCTTCTACATAAACCCTCACATTTTGTCCAGGTTTAGAAGAAACAGACATATATTGAATCCCATGTTAGATCATTAGTCTAAAAACATACCACGTAATTATTACATTCATTTAGTGTATCATATTGACAAATTTAATACTAGCATTTGAACTTGAAGTAATGAATCAAATTTACAGGAGATGGCGTCTCACGACATTTTATAAATTTACCACATCTAAAGCATCAACTCATCTTTACTTCCTATTTCTTTCATTTGGTTTACATTGTAATTTCCTTGAACATTTTTGATGAAACCTTCAGATTTCATTGGATTTCATTTTAAAAAATATGGTCATGTTTTTTTGATGTTAAACCAACAGGTATGATTTATAAAAATTAATTGAAATAACTTTCCTAATGCTTTCTTTATGAAACAACCTTTAAAAGCAATGAAAATATATTGAGGAAATTGCAACATATAAAAGCGCCAAATCTTTGTACAAACAAATGATCAAAACAACATGACATCCAAAGCAAAACAGAATGTTTTAGGTTTTGAAAGCACAAAAAGGCACCTCCTGGAATTGACAGCAAAGTTGATCATCAAATAAAACTTCGTAGTTCACTCAAATGTTGTTATCTGTAAAAATCAAAAGGAAATTCAAAGCCTGGAACATATTTCTTCATTTCGGTTCTTCCTAACTTAGTTTATTGTTTTTCAATTTTTGTCATTTTAATGATATATATCAAACTATCACATGGTTTAACTTGTGAATAATTAGCACTAATATTTCTATGAAAACCACAATAATTTTGTTTGACAGCATCAAGGCAACTATTATGACATACTTGTTACTGATTTTGTGACCACAATAGTTGATGAGCTGCTCAGCCAATGAACAGCAAATAAATCATGATGACAATAGATTTGATAAGCGGTAGAGTCATAAGTTGGATGAGCTACAAAATATGCTTGCAAAAATGTTCCAACGAACAGATTAAATTACCTATTTCTCACTTTCAGCCAAAAAAGCATCTTTATCTTTGTTGTTAATGCAAGTTGCAAAAACTTCTACCTCTTGTATATTGCTCAGAAAATTAGTTGCATCCTATCCTGAAAAATACATAACGTTTAGTAATTGCATTCATCGCTTTAATTTTCCTTTTACGTTAAAGTGTTTGTGATCTAGTAAAGATACATTGCAAATACACTGCAAATACATTGTAACCTCAAAGATAGATACAAGTTTTGCAAACCACATCTTAAATGTCAATGTAACGGCCTAGAAAATGTTTCTAGTCAGCAAGAACATTTGATTACATGCTTGTGTTACAACAAAATATTGCGAGTCTATTTTATCATTGTAAAGAACACATTAAATCAGTTTCATCCCATATCTTTTCTTTGTTGTTAAAATGGGACAAAACTAGCATAATCTGTTTCAAAATTTTTTACGAACGCGGCTCAATGCCATTCAAAATGCTGCTACAAACATTAAGTCTAAAAGAAAGGCAACTAGCATAATCAAAAAATTTTCAAATAAAACCTATTTGTAGTTTTCTGCAAACAAACTCAACAAGACTGGCTGACATCAAATATTTACAAATGTATGTCATCTTACACTACTGGTCAGTTCTAAAAATATATTATTATATTCATAACCAAACAAGTCATATATAAAGACTATGTTACATACAGGTATATGATTTTCTAAATATTAATCTACTAACAAAACATAAACGTTTAATAAAATTGTTTGAGATATATTTAATCATATTTTGGAGTGTCATGATATTATGTTTACCAATTTATACATATAAATGATAATGTCTCTTCAAATAGCTAAAATCAATAACCACTAATTTGATTAGAAGATTAGTACTTCTCATGTTAGTAATAATCATAGTAGTGTTGCAAATTTATGTATAACTCTAATTATGCAGAAATATTGATTTAAATTTAAAGGTTCCTTCAATTTTTTTCTAAAAAAAAGCTTCCACTAATTAATATATAATCAGAGTCATTACCAGCATTTATAAATGTAGGCTTTTTAATTTTAAATGCAAAAATCCATGTTTTTGATAGAGTTTCGGTTTGCTGATAATTAATTTATTTAACAAAATTAACTTGATTGTTTCGTTATTTTCAAATTGTAAATGTTGTAATTGCTTTTTCTTCATACGAATAACATTTTGAAACTCTTCTCATAGTAATATTACTTCTTTAGTTAATCCTAAGCTCACCAGTGATACCCAAGTCAACAATCCCAATAAGCAATACACCAAGCATATTATTAAACTAAATGGTAAACTATTTTATGTAATCTTCTTTCAATTAATTTTCTATGTTGAAATGTGCTCAGCATGCTAGTTATTTGGTCACTCCAATTTTTTTCAGTCAAATTTTTCAGACTGCTTTCTTTATAATTTTGCTAGTATGGTTAGCTGTTGATCAACTATTAGCAGGCGAGTTCAAAGAGAATAACTTTTATAAAGCTTGAACTAGTTTTGTTGCATAGTTTTCTGAAGTAAATTATATCCACAGATTAAATTCAATCAGTCATAGCTGCTGAAAATTTTACTGTAACCTCCCGGGAGCGAACGGTTTTTTGGGTTAAATAAAACAGGTTTCATGGCGTTGGCATTATAAAACAGCTCTGGAGTACCCTAATAAAGTCAGGTGTCAGTAGGTTGTCATGAAACTCTATAGGCTACTGAGATTCTTGTTTTTTTAACATTTTCATTTACACTAGTTTGCCATGAGATATCATCGCACATGGTAGTTGTTTGCACCATTATTCCTCAATTATTCCTCTCAGTTGGCAGCCTGTCTTGTTGGTATATTTCAGTTCGATTTCCGTGCAATAAACTCCTTTTTTGATATTTTTTTAGCGTTTAATTTGACAGACAAATGGAAAGTTATGGCAGTTATTATAGTAAATATTAATTTTTATTGTGTTACTATTTTCAATATAATATATATGTAGCATTGAAAAATGTGCTGTTCACAACAAAACGCATTAACAATCTTAATGATTACTTTTACATAAAGTATTATAGAAGCAGTCAACACTCACAAAATACTGCAGTTTTTAAAATATTTGAAAGTTGCATAAAAAGAAATACTTTAATTTTTTTAAACAAAAGGTTCATAGAAAATTTGCTAGAAATATTCTAGTTTCACAATTCTAGTAAATGCAGCTTTAATCAGAGTACATTTTTGGTTGTCACAATACTTTGGAAAGCAAAAACAAATAATCAAAACCAACAATCTCATCACATGACTTTATGAATCGCTGCACCATGTTTTTTTGAATATTTTTTTGGTGTTCTTGCGGTATGTTTAGCAAGCAAATTTCTTGTCCGCTAGTAACATTTTATTGTGGAAAGGCTGCTACTGAAGGAGCTAAAATTATAATACTATTCAGAAGATAATAAATATTCCACCTGAGAAGATAATAAATATAATATGCAAAAAGTTATTCATAAATACAAACTGTTCAGAACTAAAACTCACCGCTAAAACTATTGGTTGTTGTAGACGCGAACAAAACTTCCGCAAAAGCATTCCAAACTTTTATAATTCACTTTTAGTGTAAATTATTTTGATAACCATGAAGTTGTCACTATTATCATCTCTCTTGAAAAAAAAGCAAATACTTTGTCGTTATCACGCCTCTATTTTGTGAAAAAATATTTAATGCAATAAAGAGGATTGCCTGAACAATCAAGCTAACTATTGATATCTCAATAACCAAATGTGTGGCTTTTTTAGTTTTTGCTTTCTTTGGACAGATTAATTTTAGCAATAATTAAACACACCTCTCCTATTTTGTCTACAATGTCTATTTTGAAAGTTTATTGAACGTATTACTAACAAGCTTAAAAATAAATTTAAACTCAGTACTTGTATATACAAACACTTGTCTATTGCATCCTAATGATTTTTAGCTAATTTCACCATAAAAATTATTGATCTTTTTCAAAGCATTGTTTGCTACTTATAAGAAGCAGGTGATAAAAACATTATTTAGCCAAACAAAGCACAGTACTCAAAAACTTCTTTACAAAGATATAGTAAAGACAATGAAAGGTTGTAGGTTGTCTCAGACTATACTATTCTCTAAGCATTGCTACTTGTCTTCAATCAACCATTCAAACTGAATTACTTCAGGAGGTATTTCCATATTCTGGCTGTAATTAAATTAGACCACCTCAAGTTTCTGTATTGTATTAAGTAGAATACCTTGTCAATTCAACTTTTATGATTGAATTAGCCATAAAAGGTTGACAAATTTTAAGTACTGTACAGTCATACAATGGCATTCCAGCTTAACGCTTTCCAGGACTGAAGGCAAATGTCAATTTTAAGTATCTCAAAGCACTATTTTTAATATGAAATAAATAAATAAAAATTAATTCTTTACCATATTATGAAAAGGCCACTTGAAAGGATATTATGATAGGAGAATTTGTTTTTACTGGTTTTAAGGTACTATCTATGCTTACAAAGTAACCACATGCCAATTAGTGGTTATGATCGGCAATAAAGTGTGACACTAATATGTACAGTAGTGTATAGAATATCTACTGTCGAGGCAAATTCAGTTGCTAGCAGTTGTGCAAGAGAGACATAACAGCAACGCTTGTAGTACAATATACTTTTGTGTGTTATAAAACACAAAATTTTAATTTAAGCTAGATGAATTTAGCTTACTAAACACACAGAAAAAAATATTTTAATCTTTTATTAAAGTTATTTCTAGTTTTGGCCTTCTGTCACTATAACTTTTAGCCAGCCTTATTACAACTTTTCAAACTGTTCCTCTAAAAAGGACTGAGCAATTCTGTTCTCAAAAGCAGCCTATCATATGCTTGATCATTTAGTGGCTATTGTGAAATGGCTCGTATCTTTAAGTTTCTACTTTCTCTAGCCAGAAACTTGGTCAAAATTTACTTTTTTTCTTGCTTTTATATGTTAAGACACTCCTACGTTTAAGTATGACCGGTGTTTAATTTTTAGTAGATTACTATAACCTTTGTGTAGTCAGCACACGGCAAATTTAAATGAAAGATTTTGCGTGTTATGTAACTTCACAAAAAATGTAAGCGCTTCATTAAGGAATTTTTGGTGCTTTAATAATTGATAAATTAGAAAGGAGCTAGCAGTATAGTTTGAAAAAAGAGGAAAACATAATTTACTAGATGGATAATGCAAAAAAAGATGTGAAAGTTGCTCTTAATCAAATCTAAAATTAATTATATTTGTGAGTTAAAAAAATGTAGCCATTTTTAGTAGTAGGATTTTTAACCTTTTGGACACAAGAATATCTGAAGGAAAAGAAAACACCCTAGTTCTTATTTTGGCTAAATTATGATCCAACATGTTAAAAGATTATTTTCAGGAAAATTTTAGGTAGATCAGTTAACTCTGTGATCAATGTGTTTGTAGATGTATTAAATCGAGCTATCATAAAGGCTTTCCAACAGAATGAACAATATACTCGAATTACTATAAAGCTTTTCTGTAGCAAAGAGTTCATCCATATTCAAAATACTTCAGTCTTTCGGCAATCAGCAAAGTTACTATTAGGTTCAATTCTCATTTTATACTTCAGTTCTTTTTGGGTTTTCACACAGTTGCAACATTTTGCATTTCTCAAATAGTCCCTTCAACATTTTTCTCTCTTAGCTTGTAATCAAATAACATTTTATCATATAACAAAATTGAGTTTTCAAAATTTCTATTTATGAGATTAGATTAGTGAAGCTAGAGTGAAACATTTTATTTCTTTTTGCTGGTAGATTCGAAACACCTCATTTCTTCAGTTTATAAATAATAATAATAATATAGGATCCATGATTTGTAACAAAAATATCTCACATATTAAATTGTCTCCAGCTTATTCCGATTCTTGAAAAGAGTCTGGGTCAGACACTTTGCTAACCATGGCTTAAAGTAGATTGTCAGTATTGATTGGATAAAAGTATTTTTATGTTGCGAAACTGCATCAACTTTATAACTATTGCTAATTTCTGCAGATGTATCTTTGGAGCCTTCAATATTTTGGGCAGCTCGGTACAATGAACCGCATCAATGTGTAATTGTAGAAAAAAATGAAAAGGCAATATCATTCTTCGAGTTTAGTGCTCTAATATTTTCAGAGCCTGTTCAGCATAAGCATATCATAGTGAAAGTATTTGTTCAAGATTTCCATGTATTACTTTAAAAGGAAGAAACTACTAGTAAGTTGTTTTCAAGGCTGAGCCCTACCAAAGGCTGTTTGCATAGTTAGCAACTCAAGCAGACTTATTAGGTTTAAAATGTCGATTGTAAAAAAATCCACCTCATTTTCAAATATTAAAAATAATGCTCTGAAGGAATGACAACTAAAATAATTTTATTCAGATCTGATATTTTCATGCTCCCATGTCTAGTGAGAAAACCACCTGGTTTTTTTGAAAATGTATGGCTTTTATTGTAAAGATTAATTGATAGAGCAAAGCTCAATTATACTAACAGCATCAGTCAACATTGCAAGTTGATGTATGAATGGTGTAGACTAAGTATAAAGTTTTTTCAATTTCTTAAAGCTTAAAATATACATTTCTGTGTATTTTATTGCCTAGAAACAGCTGCAATGTAATAGTTTAATAAAAGGATTTATGGGAGAATTCTTGAACAGCTGGTAGTGTATCAATGATAGTCTTGTTCTTTCCTTGAAGCTTGAAGTTCAGATCATTCAAATGGCCACAGATTTCAACAAGGAAGGCGAGGTCACTCATATCTTTAAAAGAGCTCATCTTCTCATGAAACTGTCTTGCAATCAGGCTTGTGCATGTATTTAAAAAATAGGTTAGCTCCTGATGAATACTCTACAGCCTTGACAGAACATTTCCCTTACTTAGCCATCTAATGTTATTTTATGTTAGCAAATCTTCACTGGTAGCATCTACTTCTTTGAGAAACTTTCGTAAGTTTCTGTGTCTGAGAGATGATCAACTTCTGAGAAAATTGATCATCTTCATACTCTTACACATTAGTTGTTGAAAGTGATCATTTAGTTTTTCGCACAAAACAGTTTTGTGGATGATGCATTGGAATGCTAGCATTGATGGCATATCCTTCTTCAATCTAGCTATGACACTTTGCTCTTTTCCAACCATGGTTGGAGCGCCATCTGTTGTTACAGATATGCATTTGTGGAAAATTATTTTCATATTATCAACTCCTTTAACCAGGGCATAATAGATAGCCTGGCCATTGGTTTCTCCTTCTAATTCAACCAAATTCAGAAGCCCCTCCTTCCTTTCTTTACCATAAGTGTCTTTAGGGTATAAGACTAAAGAAGGATACTATGCTTCATAAAGAAGCATGTAGTATAAACATGTGGGCTAGTATTTTGGAACAAATATCACAAAACAGGTCCATATTTTTCAACTTGGAGTTATGTTCTCTCTTTACTGTCTTAAAATGCACTTGTATGATTTCACCTTGCAACTGCATGTTAAAATGACATTACTAGTTGTTAGTGTACACACAGACGCCTACATACCTTACAGAAACTGCTAATTGAACTAAACCCACTATATCAGTAGATTCATCAATAGCGATTGGAAAGTAATCTGCCTGGTCTACATATATGGTTTAGAAAAGTCATACTGAGATAATCATAAATGCTTCTAATTCTACCAGTGGCAGTTTTCTTAGAAAGTGGTATTGCCTTGACTTTACCAATCACATCACGCTTATCTGGAAAAAGTAGTTCCATATCTTCAACCATGCATTATTTACAATCTCAGCATGAGAATAGGGAAGCATTGCTTTTGCTGGAATCTTTGACACTCGTAGAAGAGCTTCTGTAGCATATGTTTATCAGCAGCTATGAAAGAAGATAGTATAATTTCTAAAAGATTTAGTGATTTCTGAAGTTAATCTAACTGTTGATGTCTAGCTACAGATCCCAGTAGAAATGTAGTACTAAACTATCTGTGTTTCGTCTCATTACGTCGTTTGATGTTAGTCTTCTTGTTAGCGGAGACCGTTTCCTGGCACAATAGACATTGCAGTTTGCCACGCCTAAAGATGAACGCATATTCCAGAGTCCAATCATTTTGGAACTATCTTGTAGATTTGTTTCTATTTTATTTACCATCTGAAGTTCCCATTGTAACTCTGGAAATGGTTCGTTTTGTTAAAGATGTCATTGCTCCTCCCACTGCATTAATTGGCTTAATTACAAATGACATGTTCAACTGAGAGACAGCAACTTATATTCCTATAAGCCAACATTATAAAATCATGATGAAATGACTTCCTGATGAACATTCTAGAAAATTCTAATTTTGTCCCCATTAGGTCAGCAACAGACGTTGTTGTATCGGAAAAGCTACACGTGCATGATGCCATGAACTATGACTCATGATGCATGTGCAGGCTATATATAATTTGGTAATATCGCACATTTAAATAAGCCTAATATGTCACGATGCATGTAGTTTTGTACAGTATATTATAATGATATTTTTATACACGTAAACAAAATCGAATTTTCACAGAGTTGAAAGAGCCGCAACAAAATTTGCAAAGAGCCAGCACTTTAGAGCCACACTTTACCCAACCCTGCTATAGATCATCACGTGTTGATTATCAAACTCACTCAATCAAATTGTTTACCATCTTGATTAATCTTAGTTTGAAATAATCTAACTATTAGATGACAATGTGACATATTTGTTTCTTGTCATAATTTTCAATTTGCTGCTTTATGGTAAATCAATTGACAGTAAGTTAGGTAACTGTTCAGAAACTCGGGGTAGGGCAACCAAAAAAAATCTAAACAAATTGTCTGCAGTACCATAGTGTTTACTTTGGTTCATCCCCCGACCAAACAGAGCGAAGCCATTGGTTGGGAGACTTATGATAAATGCACATGTGCACACAACTCCCAAAAATTGTTCATCAATAATGAGACAAACCATTGCATCATAATTTCATCAACAAATTTAACCATCGTTTTGTAGAGTCCTTAAGAATAATAACGATACAAAACACATACAAACCTATTTAAATATGTTACTGAGTCTTTGTAAACCATCGTTATTATCTTAAAACTTACCCATCTGATCGGATTACAGTCATACTTCGACTTACGAGCTTAATGCGTTCCGAGACTGAGCTCATATGTTAATTTACTCACATGTTAGTGCAATTTATTTATATATAGAACTATTAAATATATATTGATTGGTTTCCAAACTTGAAAAAATGCAAATGGAATCAAAACACTCAAAACAATATATTGCAACAAAAAGAACATGTTGGCTATTGTCTTAATTTACCAAATGCTTTCAAAAAGCAACAATTAAAAAATAATGCAAGGAAATGTAGTTAATTAAAATGTGAAATTAAATACATACAATAGCAGCTAACGCTAGCATTTGCCAGAGAGGGAGATATAAGTTATCCTTTATTACAACAGCTGACTTTGATAAATTTGGATTTTATCAATGTCTGACAAACGTAGAAGCAAACCTAAAAGCAAACTTTCATTTTTAACTTAACGTAATTAAAATTTCTTCGGCGTTCGTAGTTTGAAGTTTCTCGCTGGTTAACTAATTTTTCCTTTGTTTTGTTTTCACGACTAGCCGGCCGTTTTAAGATAATCCTATCTAAAGATGTTTGCCTTTGTCGCCCTTTAGACATGTTGCGATTAAGACAAAGGCAGGTGTCGTCACAAAAGGTTAATGCACGACCACTAGCCAACTTGGCCGAATGTCTAATTTTATAGTTTTTTCTAGATAGCACCGGCCTTTTCATATAGCATCGTTTCAGTTACGCTGTCACCGGCCAATTGTTTATCTAATGCCTGAGCAGTCTCTCCACCAGCGGTTGTAAAGATCGCTGCGCCGTTTAGAAACTATTGCCAGTCCTTTTGCGAACTAAATGCCCTGAATATAATCCTTCGGCTTGATAATTGTGGATGTATTTCTGTCATATTGCTGAGCTAGCTCAATCACGCATACACATTTTGCATGTTTTTAATAATTTTCCGTTTACTATTAACTGTTATCATTCGCTTTTTCTTTTCATTATCTTTCATTTTACTGGCAAACTTTCGGTCTACGCAGAGTACTTTTAATTCACATAATTCTGCACTGAAAGTCGCACACAAAAAACACAGCACAAAAATATAACCTGAGCAGTTAAGAAATACAGAGTGATGCTGTTCTCATAAAACTCCTCCGACATATTTGGCAACTGACTCACGTGCTCGTATCTCAAACATGGCTCGCATGTTAGTGCTAAAACTTGTTTAAAAGCTTGCTCGAATCTCAAGTTTCTCGTACTTTGGAGCACTCGTAAGTTGAAGTATTACTGTATACACAAATAAACAGATCTATTTGGACGAAAATTGTTACTAAAACTTGTCAAGCCTCACTTTTATGAAATACTTAAATTTGAAGCGCCGAGCGACAAAGAATACAATGATTAAATCGTGCGCATTTCACGAAAAATTAACATTTACTTTTCACCAGTTCATAGCATTGTCAAAGTTTCAGTGATTAACGTAGGAGTACTGAAATCATTTCATTTTTGCAAATTTCAAATTAACTGACATTTCAGACACATTTGAGTACTTTGGTATTCTAACTGATGTCCTACGCAGTGTAAGTAAAGGATATGACGATGATATGTTTTTCTAACGATTTTTATGAGATTACGATATTTAATTATAAGTTTGGATATTCTTCTTGATATTTTTAGCTATGACGTTTTAAAATGTTAACAAAATTGCGCATTGGTTTTCTATTATTACTGTATTACTATTACTAAGTTTGGATATTCTTTTTGATACTTCTTAATATTGCTAGCTACAAAGTTTTTAAATGTAAACAAAATTGTTTGTTGGTTTTCTATTATTACAGTATTACTATATTATTAATATTGTTTATTCTAATAATAATAGTGCATTTTACTTCTAAAATTGCATTTCTCCTATTGCAAGGAGAGAGATATAAACATATAATCTTTTCTTTTCGTTATTGCTGTTTGTCATGACCAAACACTTTTTTAAGTATATTTTCTAAAAATCTATATAATAAATATCGCTTCTTGATATTGTTAGCTACGACGTTTTGAAATGTAAACAAAATTGTGCATTGGTTGTATGTATATTATTACTATATTAAAAATATTGGTGATTCTAATAATATCAGTGCATTCTACTTCTAATATTGGCCAATATTGCATTTCTCCTATTGCAGGGGGAGAGATATAAACATATAATCTTTTCTTTCATTATTGCCGTTTGTTGTATATGAAAACACCCACACCCAGTACATTACAGCTGCCATTGCAGTTATCCTATTGCACTGCAGTGTCATTTGACTGCTAATATTGCATTTCTCAACCATCTGTACCCTTTCTTTTTTCCAATATCACTTTGGCCTGGGGCTGTATGACAGTGGAATTTCTAGTATATTAAAAAAAACATTTCCAACAGTTTCATTATTTCAAATTAAACAATTTCACTATTTATCTGCTTTACAGATGCTGCATTTTTTCCTAAGCTTTTAAATTTTTTAATAAACACTAATTCATCGCCTACATGTAACACAAACTCTTCATTGATGTCTCTACCATTTTCACTATCTTTCTCAGCATCAAGTCAAAGGCTGAACATATTTTAGGTGTTTGAAACTCTTTGTCCACTAACCTACGGCAAACAAGTAATTTTAATCATTTTATGTCAAGTCCCAAGCAACACTTCCTTGATTCATTTGGGCCAATGAAAATCAAGTATAAAATGATGTATGAAAAATTGCAAAATTTCCGTTGGTTTCATAATTTAAAAAATTTAGCTTTCTACCCAGTAAAATAATTTAAATGTTTGTACTTTTTCCTAAGAATTTCATGCTTTAAAAAATCCTACTCCAATTACTGCATATAATGCAGAACCTTCCTTGATGGCTCCATCATTTTCATCTGTCTTCTCAGCATAGGGTCTTGAATGGAACGTTATATATGTTTGAAAGTTTTGTCAAGTTCAATCAAAGTGCAATTTTAATAATTTCCTGTCAAGTCTCAAACAACAGCTCTTTGATTAACTTGAGCGGGCGCTGTTCTTTTATCAAAGTATTTTAACTAATTCATTTGCAAGGCCCAGCTCCGTGACTAGCTACGCTACTGCATAGGTGACTCCTCATTTCACCTACTTTTCCTCATTTCTCACTGTTGTGTTTTTTTCTTCGATAAAATAAAACAAACACCCCAAAACAAATCTTCAGGTAAAATGAAAGTAGTGTAGATTCTAGGACATATGCCAAGTTTAGAATGCAAATAACATACTAAGCAAAAACCTCCAGCTTATGCCTAATGTGCGTCAAAGATGTGTGCATAATTATAATTGCACTAAAATTTAATGAAATTACGCTAACCTAACCTCAACAACCACAACAGAAAGCAAGCTGGTCATGGTAGATTGCTTGTTATAATTAGTATTTTGACCTTTTTGCTGCAGCCATTAGTACCAAGTTGAGACTGTTCTGAGGCAGATGAGATGGCAATATTATTATTGTTTTCAGAATTACTGTTACCACTAAAAATAATGAATTACGTCAATAGTACCATTGCTCAATAAACCATTTCAGAAGATCATTCATTCGTATTTGGTAAAACCTCACTAACTAAAACGGGTTTGTCACGGCTGATATTCAGACGAGATGAATTGCAACAAAAGATGAAGTTTCTTCAAAATAAGATGAAGCTCAGTTTGGACTGTAAAAATGTTTCTCATTGACCCAACACAAATAAATGATGGTTTCATTTTGTTTAAAACAGCTGTTGTGATAGACTAATTAAGCAACTACTCATTAGTCATAAACATATTGTGCAAAGCTTCCAGAGACAATACCAAGCAGCTCTTGGATATACTCATACACCGAGTCAATCTGAACGACACAGCAGCTGGTGATACGCAAAAAGTTATTCTCTTACGCAAAATTGTGTCGTGATGGTTGGTACAGTCAGTCATAGCTTTCTTGGTCAGCATGTATGCAAATTTTACCATTAAGCTCTCCATTTTAGTGCTGCTTTTTCAGGGTTGGCTTATATCCGAGAGTACAGTATTACAGTATTACAGTGTACCGTATTTTCATAATTTAGTAATGCCATTGCTTGACAAGAAAACCAGCCTATGATTTTTGTTAGCAATGGTCTGTCAGTTGGTACTTGGTATTAATTGTAGATGCAAAAAAGGATGTCCGCAAGTATTTATATTTATATCTACAGTCAAACATGGATAACTCGTCCACGGATAGCTCGAACACATCGTTAATTTGAACGTTTTCTTTGGTCTGTTCCCACGTAATGATAAATTGCTATAGATAACTCGAACTCAACACTGTTAATTCGAACTGTTTTTTTGCCCAATGGCTACCAAAACGGTTGTTATCGCTTTAGAAAATCACTTTATTCAAAGCCATAGAGGTAAACCTCATCTTTTCGTAATTCATAAGCGTTGTTATTACCACCATCGGCAAAATAATTTTGTCAACGACTTTTCTAAAGGTTTGGTCAAATTTGATTTATACTGCTATACAATTAATAGCACGGGCTTGCCGGGTCACGCGCGCAAGGATTTTCGCCACGCACATACAAAACAAAAACAGCATGTTGTTTTGTATGTGCGTAGCAAAAAGCCTTGAGTGCGTGACCCGGCTATCCCGTGACGAATAGTTTTCCGACGTTGATTCCGTGTTGAATCAACGTCGGAATGTTGAATGTGTAAAGCGTCTTAAAAATTGTTTTTATTAAACGTATACGTTGTCTTAGCTAAAAAAACTATTCATCGTTTGACCTAAACACAGAATACGTGTGTACATTCAATAAGTATCCATTCTAAAAGCGTGAGTGATATACAATGTACCGATAAACCTCGTAAAACGTTTAATTGAACTTCCTCAGAGTGTTGCTTGTAACGAATCCCAGGTAAAGTAAAGGATTTTTTTTTGTAACTTTTTCTTGAAATTGCATAAACTTCAAGAAAAATCGGCAAAATTGATCGTGGGTAAAACGCTAAAAAGAAAAAGATGTATTTTCTTTTGAGCATTTCAACAACGATCAAGTTTTGCCAATGTCAATCTAAAAAAACGTCCTGGCAATAACATCACCTCAAACAACAAACCAATCTCAAGTGATAGAAAAATCTCTATACTTTTTGATAAAAACGTTTTAAACTTTACATTAGAAGCATTTAATTTGAAACAAGCCATTTGTGCTTTTGATTTATATTACAGTTTGCATATGTACATGTATCTACTAATAAATAAGTAAATACATGGACTTGTGACAGTGCTCTGATAACTTGAACGCTCTGATAATTCGAACACTTTTGCTCGGTCCCGTGAAGTTCGAGTTATCCATGTTTGACTGTATTTATATCTAAGATTTCTACTTAGTAAAAATACTTAATTCAAATAGGGTTTCTTCTATTGTAAATTGCATTTTTTATCAATTTTTGCAACTTTAATTTCTGTTTCCAATTTTTATCTCTTTGCTAGTTTGTTTAGTTCAACAACATAAAATTTTTTACACATAACACTAAATTTATTGTTTCATTTTAAAAAGCTTTTAGAAATGGGTTTGTGTTCTTATGCAAAGACATGATATGTATCAACAAGTTTTATTGTAGTTTCATTATTTTACTTAGCAAAACTACTACAACCTTTCACTAGCATCATCCAACCTAGTAGAATAATTCCAACCTTCATTACTCTAGGAGATTCATGTAGCTTCTATAGCTTAACTAAATGTATGTACCAGTTTGTAAAATTTCATGTATTTCTATTTTATACGTTGAGAACCCCTTTAAATTATTTAAAGTGCATTGTCTGTTTCATCACAGAGCAAAACGTTTTTTAAGGTGAACACAGACTGTAAGAAAATTGATGAATTATGATTAATGTGTATGATTTTTAAAAATGTATGTAAAATGCTCAAAAGATTATATCACTCAAGATCATCACTAACATGTATAAGCAGCAGGCTAGAAGCAAACCACAAAAAGCGTGTTTGAATAACAGTATTTCTAAACAACAATGACATATGAGTAATTGAATAGCATAGGAGAGTTTTAGAAGTCACCATATTTTATCTTGGAAAAACAATACTAAAGATGTTACACGACTACCAGATTACTACAAGCTTCATATGCTTGGTTGTTATCATGAGATGATATGAGTGGGCAGTGTGAATAAGTTCTGTAACTTCAGGAGAGGCAGTTATTTAACGTTTTTCTTCTTTATCCAGTGGACTAGCGGGTACTTCTTCTTCAGACATTTGTTCTGAAGTAGAAAAAATCCAATTTTTTTTTTGCAGGTAATTGAAGGTAATGATGCAAGAATGCAAATAGCAAAATTGAAAAAACTATCAAAGTTGACTAATAAACTGATTTTAGATGAATCTTACAGAGCGAAGGTAATTATAAACTCGAAAATAATAAATACATATATATCTATATACTGCTACTTATTTTCAACTTTGGATGAATTCTAAAGACCTGATGGTAAAATATAAATCAGCTATAAATGTCACAAACAAGCCAACTTACAATGAAGAAGTCAGCAAATCCCATCTATTAACAAATAGCAGTTTATAACAATAATTGTCACAGCCACAAAAATAATGGTATTTAGAACTTTATGGTTATAAAGTCTATAACCTTCATCGATAATAAATAGTACAGAACTTTGTTAGTATATAAGTGTTTAGAATTTTGCACAAAAACAATCTGAAAACTTGAATATGTATATAAATGGAAAATTATACACATTTAAGCTGATATATAAACATATGTTTTTATTTATGTGCATTGTCATATATTAAAATCAAACGTATATAAATGCATATATATATAATAAATATAAGATTTAGTCCATATATTTTTTGCATATGATCCAGCTACCTTTTGTAGAAGTAGGCTTATTTGCCAGCTCTCCTTTTCCGATTTGGAGTTCAGATGAAATAGTTACAGATTTGCCAGAAGGATCCTCTAGAAATAAAGAGGCATGAAATCAATGTTCACCCTGTTATGTTTATAAAACATGTTTTGCTCACAATGTAGCTGAAGACATATTTGAGATTATATAAGAACTCAGATCTTTTAGTTAAACTGTTAATCATTAGTCTCTTAACACAGAAAATGTGCAAAGTAAGAGACTAGCATTGGTGTTTTATAAAGGGGGTATTTTCACTTGAGTATTAGTAGCAAAATAGACAGAAAAAGATATTTGTTTAGTTAAACTCACCATATTTGGTAATGTATAATCTAGAGTGACTGTGAAATATTCCAGTTCTGCTGATTATCATAAAACCTAATATACAAGCCTTTCCTGTGAATTTTTTGGTTTAAAATTTGAATTGTGATTTATATACAGGTTAAAATTATATATGTGAACTAATCAATGAGTTCAGTGAAAATATACCATTTGAAATCCTTAAATGCTGAAAGTGATTTTTAATCATAACATGCAAGAAAATACTAGTAATTGTATTGTAATAACAGGGTCATTATTCATGGTCAATGTTTTGTAACTACTCCAACATCTGATTTCTTTCCTTGAGCTGATTTTCCTTGATGCAAAAACGAAGGCAGCATTTCGCATGCTAATTTTGAAAGCTACATTCAAAACAACAAATTTAAGCTGGGATTGTCATTTGTTTCCTCTTGATGATTACACAATTATCTTGGTGATACTTCTTTAATAAATACTAATTTGCCGAAGGCATAATGCAGCATCATCAAACAAAAGAACAATTGGTCAAATGCAACCTCGGATGTCAATGCGTGTGTAAAGACTCATGAGGACGTTAACTCAGCGAATGTTTCATCTGGCTAGTTTAAATTAAGTTTGTTAAACCACTAGAAAAACAATGAGTGCCACATCTACTTTCCAATTTTGTTGATTACAGTCAGCTATACTCTAGTTCTTAATCCTAATCAACATTTCAAAATTTTTCAAAACTATTTTGTTTTAATTGGAAATATATTTTTCTAATACTGACTCATGTAAATCATTATAATCTGTTTATCATAAATAAAGGCCCTATTAATAGTATTATTACAGCAAATTAACGTAAAAAAGACTGTGTTTTTTTAATTTAATAAAATATTTACATACTATCAAAAATCCAAATAAAACATTATGTACCAGTACAGTGTGTTCGTAAAGTCCTGATTCAACTGGAAAAAAACTTATTACTACGACAGTTTTTGAGATATGTTAACCAGATTTGTTTTATTTCTATCAAGGATCCATACAGATTTTTTTACTGAATGGCTAAAGGACAATTCTTTTTCCCCTTTTTCCCCCAGAAATGACAGTCTTTTCAGTGAAAGAGGGCACGGTGGATAGCTGACGATGAATACTCTTCAACAGAACACTCAATGCGTATCCTGTTTCATTGGGACAAAGTCAGATGTACAGTCTCAGCAAAACTATGGATTTGATTATGAGAGAGCAACCATCACGCTCTTCAATTTTTAAATGGCACAAAAACTATGGGGACCGGGCTGGTGTTGAGTAAACAGAGAAGTGGCTAACCAAGAATATCAAATGGCAACATCATTTGTGTAAGGCATACCTTTCATCGTTCTCTTACGAAGTCTATCCGATCTGTTGCCAGCAATTTGGAAATGCTACATTCAACAGTTCACAAGGTCCTACATAAAAACTTATAACAGTAGGCTTACAAAGTGCAACTGTTACAGGGACTTCAGCTAAACGACAAGCCTAAATGCACAGAGTTTGCAGTTAACATGCTGGGACGAATATCTGAGGATGAAAGATTCATCAAACAATTATGCTTTAGTGATGAGGCAAATTTCACGTTTTATGTAAATTAAACAGACACAATCTGGGAGTCTATTACTCAAAGAAGTCCCATGAGAGTAGAGAGCTTCAAAGACTGTTTGAAATTAAATTTGTTGTGTGGTATCATGTGCAGTCAAATAAGTGGTCCTTTATATGAAGCAACAATAACTGCCAATGTATACCTAGATCTTTTAATTAAATATGTGGCACCACAACTAGTTGACCTGTAACCAGATATCATGTTTCAGCTTGATGGCGCATCACCACATTGGAGACTGCATGTTTGTCAGTTTCTCAAAGAAGAGTTTTTTGACTGATGGATTGGAAAAGATGGGCCACCACGTTCGCCAAAAATCTCACCGTCCGACTCTTTCCGTGGAGTTATGTGTAGGATATTGATTATAAAACAAAGGTTCATGACCTTACTGACTTTAAAACAAGGATTTCAAATGCCCTCTTCACTATTTATGAGGATGTCCTACAGCGAACATAGAAATAACTGGATTATCGCCTAGGTGTGCTTTGTGTAATTAAGGCAGCCCATGTAGAAGTGTGATAAATCATGTAAAAAATCCTTTACTAATTGCTGAGGAAAATAAAACAAATCTGGCTAACATATCTCAAGAACTGGCTTGGTGATAGGTTTTTCAAGGCACATCGGGCCTTTACTGCAGATACCCTGTATATTTTATTATAGGAGTTTTTAACAGAAAAATTAAAGTAGCCATAGACAGCCAAGGCTAAGTTCGCAGTCACAAAAAATTAAGGAAGTAGTATGTCACTTATCTTTGCAAAGTTTGGTTAGAATAAAAAATATTTGCAAAGAAACTGCATTGCTTTTTTATCAGTTATGACATAAAACTTAGGTACAGCAGTTCATGGTCAAAAACGGAGTGGTGGAAATCGAACTTGTTTGGTCGCAACCCAACTTGGCATACAACAGAAGCATTTGCAATTTGAGATAATTTGGTACTTGTTTCAGAACACACACACCCCTATGCTCCCTACACACCATACACGCACACACACGCACACACGCGCACACGCACACACCGCACACACCGCACACACACCCACATGCACACAGGCACCCTCTACTCCACACGCAGACACACACACACCACAAACCGCACCCACCACACACACCATACCCTATTCAGACAGACACACTCTGGCAGACACTCACAGACACACACAGACACACACACAAAACAGTCAGAGACACATACACTCACACCAACACGTACTCACGCACGTAGGCACACACACGCACACGCACAGCATACAGACGCACATGGGCACAGATCTACGCAGACCCACTCAAACACACACGCACGCACGCACACAAGCATGCACACGTACTCATGGTTTTCCATCGCCTTTAAATAGCCAAGTATGTGAACAGCTGTTTTTGTGAATATCATTGCTTGGTCTTGTTGTCACATTAGTTTGAAAATGGTCAGTGAAACATTCTGATGAAAATAAATCAAAAAGTGTCAAATGGTAACAGATGATAAATAATTAAGTTGATGACAAAATTATCACATTGTTAAACATTTTCGAACATGTTTCTATTGTAAGCTTGTGAACCGCTGAATTGACTTAACAACTGAATGTGGAGGGATGGCTAACAAAGATGCTACCTCTCCTTCAACCGCTCAACTAGCCTAAAGTATCTTAAGCTACATATAACCTACACGGACTAGAAATTTGAAAACTTTTACGTAAAACTCGCTTCTTTTACAGTGCTCTATTAGACATTCATTACTTTTTTAGGGTAAAACTGTTAAAATAACAAATCAGAGCGGTACCTTTATAAGTACTCACTGATGTCAAGATGTAAAACAAATTTTATTTGCAATTAAGTTTTAGCCTGGTATCTACATCTATATAGTTGTATTACTGAAACAGAGACAGCAGAAAGCACGTAACATCTATTTATAGCTGTGAAACGCTTCATCTGATTGTGTACCAAACCACCAGACTTTATCAACTACTTCTCTATTTGTGATTGAATCTACCAGACCAAAAGACACCTCATCGTCAGCAGCTACGGAGTCAAACAAACTCAAGCTACTGAAGACTACAACAAACTACATTGAACTTTTATTTAAAACTCCATAAATCAAAAGTATAATCATACAACCACATACAAATGAGGATGCTGTTTAAAATTAAAATGTCACTTAAAATCATATGCATTCTATCTGCATTGCAATTTGTTCCCACTGCACAATTATGTAATGTACATGCAGTGCACTAATAACTTTTCATTGCATAGTAAGCAGTATCGGTGCAGTGGGAGTGTTGCTCGTGATCATTTCGCATTACTCTGTACATGGAATCACAACAATTTTCATGAAAACTCATCATAAAATCAAGGATTGATTTAAGTTCCACCCAACACCAACACAATTTCAAGATCTAAATGCTGCTCAAAGTTAAATATTAGTAGACAACAACATAATGTTGAAAAACTTGGCTCTGGCATTGGCAGATAAATCCCTCTCATACTTTCATAAGAATTTACGGGCATTTGAGTTGATTGGGGTTTAAAAATATTTGAAATAAAATTCTAGTGCGGAAAACTGATTCCACTTGTTAGGTATCGCAGTAGAACTATTAGAAGTGGAATCCATGACTAACTGCAGATCTCAAACAAAGACTGATATCCAAGTCTCAACTACATGTATGCATAGAATTAGCTCTAATAACCTACCACACACATAATTAACGTTTTACAAAATTTTTTATGGCAAAAATAATGCCAAAAATATTTTATTTCATCCTACCCTCAGTACTTTGCTGCAAAAGCTTAATGTTTTGTTATGAAGCGTTAACAAAGTTTATTTATTTGACAGGCAATGCAAAAATTCAATTTATTTGAAAGACTGCATTGATGTTTTGGTTAATATTATTTGTTGTTTAATAAAACCAGATCCAACAGAGAAGTACTATTATTCCTGTGGTTTGACTGAACTGCTTACCTCTATTCTCAAGATAACATTGAGTAAGATAACATATAGTAATCATAAGTTTCGGAGCCCTAGTTGGAATTACTGTCACATGAAAAAAATATTTGGGTTCTCAATCTTGTCATTCAATATCTAAAAACTCTAAAAAACTATGGTATCACACTACGAACTCTGAAAAAATAAAAGCTAACTAGTACACTTTTTAGTAAAGTGATGAACTAACAGCCTAAAGCTATTTTGACATGTTTTAGAGATGATTTGCTATATCCGTGATGTGTTTATCCATGTTTTTGCACAGGTGCTAAGGCAATTCCGTTATAAAGGGTGTCCAGCAGTATGGGAGACTTAAGGGAGTAAAGGTAGTGAAGGTGTTTAACATTTTCCAGTCACCAAAATGTCTCAAACAGACCAGGAAGGCAGCCAATTCCTCGGATATGGAACATTTTGAACACTTTCAATCTGTTTAGACCAGACATTTGAGATTAGATTAGTTGATGGCAAATATAATATGTAGTAAAAACTGAAGCTGTATACGTAATAAAGTTTTTGTTTAATTTTCAAACAACATTTATCGGGGTGAAAACTTGGAGCAATGTGCAGCCACAGTGAAATTACAGTAAAGAGGTTTGAAAAGCCAGCAGTGTTTGTTAGTCCACGTTGTCAAAAGATGTACAGCTGCAGTAAACCTGTAGCTTCTATGGTTGATCATTGCAAGTTCACCATATACATGAATCATTGGGTTTCAGGTACAATGGAATTAAGTGTGCGGTAGATAACGGTAAAACGTTGCTTTAGGAGCAAGCTTGCATAATCAGTGCATGCCTACCATACATGAGAAAAATGTAATGAACTTCCAACTTACTACATACTGCACAGTAATGATGTGGTGCATTTACAATATGCAATAACTTTGTTTGATAGAGTAGCTAGAGCTGGTTGGTAAGAAAGCTGAGTAATACCTCTGGTTATGCACTGCTTTGAAAAATCCAAATCACTGATGTCAATGTAGGTATGTTTTGGCAAACTCCAGAGCACTGAGGAATACTCTTCAAAGTCGTTTTCTCTCAAACGAAGATTTTTCAATTTCTTCAGCTTTTCAAAACTACAAACAAATGTTTCATTCCCATTTACTTTAGTTCTGGTATTCATAACTTCACTAGTTTACTTAGACTATCCATTTTAGCAAGTTCAAAGAGCTGGTTTGTCAATTAAAACTGGATTTCAAAAGAATCGCTTTGAGTTAAATTACTTTGAGTTAATTGCATTGGTCAATTAAAACTTTTTGATCCTATGAAAGTTGTTTGTTATTTTTTAGTAATTTTAACTTTGGCTGATTAGTGTAAATGGCCTGCAGCTAAACCTTTTAAAAATCTTTTTTGCATAATTTGATCAAACATTACTTTTTAAATCATTTAAAATGATCCACTTTTTATGCAAACTAAAGGCACATTTTTTTATAAGCTGAAGGCTGCAGCTAATAAAAGAAAAACTTCAGAGTTACATTTAAGTTAAGAACAAAAAATTAACCGTTCTTGATGCAACTAAACTATTGATAGTACCAGTTTGTCGACAATTTTTTGCTGATCCTTTTTGATAATCGGTTCAAAAAACAAATACTAAGTGTGTCAAAGTGGTTTGTTAAATGAAGTGTTTGAGTAAAATATGTTATTTATGCTGAATTTTAATGCTGTCTGTTTACTGTCAGACTGCCTTTTAACAATTTTTGCTTTAGCTGTTTAGATTTAATTTACGAATAAATTGTTGTAACAAAAGGTACACTTATTCATGCATGTTATAACATTTAGAGTATTCAAAGACATCACTTTTTTGGAATAAAAGTATTGGATTTCAAAGCACTACATTCTCAGTCTACCATTTTTAATTATTCCCGGCTTACATGAAGCCTGTGAGAAATTGTGACAAAAATATTATAAGAAAACTTTAATGAAGATTTTCATAGAATATTCTGTGGTGTTAGATTTGAATTCTCAGACTATTAATAGTGTGTATACCGTGAAACATTTATTTGAACCATATCGCTATATTTTACAACCTTCCCTTTTTGTGGCGTGGTATTAATGGTGACGCTCAAAATATAGCAGCTGCTTTATTTTTGACTAGCTTGTCAGATTTTTTAAAGGGTAAATTTAGCTATTTTATGGGTGAAGAGATGCTTGTTTTACCTATATTTTGTTCTAGCCATTTGTTGGAGCGACCTCAATGCACTTGACTTCAGCATTTGCGATAAATAGTTTTTCGTATGTGCGGAAATATTAGACTGAGTTGGAAAAGCAACTACAGTGCACCTTTAGGATATGATTACCCTGATATATAATTTTTTGACCTCATGAAGTGGAACATGAATGATTTTTTTACCTCACCATACGATTCTTATTTCACCATATGATTCAACAAATTTCTTCCTGAGTTCATATTTGGCTGTCGTTTTGCTTATAACTTATGACAATATAGGAAAGACACCGCAATGCAGCTTGCCGAAAATATTTTCACAACACTCGGAAAAGACGCGATGACCGATTGTTCTCAGTTCAGCAATTCTCGTGGGCGGTAATATTTTCCTTTTACGACAAGTGGCAAAATTGGAATTATGATCCTTCAAACAGAAAAACTCGATGGTCAGCCAACTAATTTTAACTTGCTGACAAAAATTCCTTTCAATACAAATACAGCATTTTTTGGCTCTTTAGCCTAATTAGGTTAAAAAAAATTTAATGAAAATATGGAAATTCTATAAAAAAAATCAAAACACCTACTAAAACTTATATTTAAGTGTTTAGTACGCTAAACTTTTATTTATTTATAGTGAGCTCAACTTTTATGTTATTTGTATACTGTACATCTGTCTTGAAAGTATGAACTCTCTACGGTACACACTACACTGCACCTTGCAACGTTGCATTTTAATGCAGGTCATAACCAATAAATATACTACGTATAATAAAGTTACTATGGGTAATTATAACTGCTAAAGTTAACAAACCATTTTTTTGCTAATTTTGAATATGTACAGCACTTATATAATTTTTTTCACCCTTCTCCCATAGTTGCTTTCCATTAGGTGTGGTGTTTAAATAAAATTAGGATTTAAATACAGGTTAAATAAAGGTTTTTAAAACATTGACTGTTTAAAAAAAGTTTATTTTAAAACCTGTTTGTTAACAACTAAAAGCATTAATAATTTTATTTTTTTATTCAAATGTATTTTATATACTGGTACTTGAATAGACAAGGCAATACGATACAGTCTAAAAACACAATTTACCTACTGTTACAGAAGGCAATTTTTTGATATACTGTGAATAAGCACAAGTGTTAATTACACCAGACAAAATATTATTGTATTATTTTATGCTAAAATTTTACTATTATGATCAAGTTATTTGTATTTAAAACAAAGCTCCCTAAAAACACGGCACAGATATTAGTTTTTAAAAGTTCATACCTGTTTCTTGCCACAAACAGTCACCCATTCAACAAAGCAGTTTCTCATTAAAATGAGTTTTTTGAGTAACAGACATATTGTTGTAGACAACAACTTGATAAAGATTCGGCTTCATAAACAGAATTGAATAACTTAAGAACACAATTATTTTTGGCAATCAAAAACTTTGACGGTTAAATTTAGGCTTAGCAAAGTAAAATGCAGCTCATTCTACCAGCATAGACATTCTTGTTTCAAAATCAAAAGAACTTTACATCAACAAAGCTTTGACCACCTTAGATTTAAACTTAAATTTCTAAAGTGATTGGCATTCATTAAAATACAAAATCATCTGAAACTACCAAGCAAAAATTTGTTTGAAAAACTATTTCTGGTCAACAGCAGCCCAATGTCTACTACAGTTGTTAGTTCATCAATGAAAAATAGTTTTTTTCATAAAAAACAAGAATCATTGTGGTTGGAAAACTGATAAATATTTGGCCGTAAATGTGGATTTCAATAAATGGGCAACCGAAAGCTTTTCACTAAATATCCATATCAAGGAAAAAGGTTTTTAGACTGACTTGCTTGGTAGTTTAGTCAGCTGGCAGCGAGACAAGTCAAGATACTCTATTGACTCAAGCTTGACTATTTCATCAAAAGTGTCAGGATCTAAAGGATTCTGCGATAGGTTTAAATCTCTCAGCTTGGCCAATGATGAGAGTCTGCAACAGAAAGCTACAGCAACTTAATTTTACCATAAATAAAAAAGCCTAAATAACAATTTATGCGAGACTGTACATCTAAGAACAGTATGATAGAAGTGATGCTAATCAGTGACACAATTTGGTTGCTGGCCGTATTGAATTTAATTTTTATATCATGTTTTATCTGTATTCATTAGCAAAGCATTTAAAAAAAAAATTATATGTCATTCCTTTATTCTAAAAATCTACTTTAAAAATCAGTGACTGATAAAATAGCTACGTAGCCTAAAATAAATGTTTAGATCGAAGAAAACAAGTCTTTAACCTCGATAACACTCGTTTGCTAAGGTTGTTGTTAGGCATCTATGAATAATCTTGCTGTCAATCTTATTTATGGTGTCAGGGTGGCTTAGTGGTATCATCTTTGACTTTCAACCATGGGGATGGTGGTTTGAGCCCTGCTTAATTCCAATCGGTCAAAAAGCTCTCAGCAAGGTTTCAACCCTAAAATTGTTGAGTCTTTTGGATCTAGACCTTAACTTGGAGGTCCCACTGACAATGTGGGCACGTTAAAGATCCGCCTCTGTCCTTCGCAGATTGGACAAGTGAAATGGCTACCTGGCTCTGTCAGACTGGACGTGTTGCAAAAATGTATCCCTTCAGGTTAATCTGACAGTTTCAGAAGAAGCCCTTGATAAGTTTTGGGACCACCCAAGGTAGCTTATAAAAACCTAGTCCTGGCAGTGTGTTTCTCTACTAGAGAACACTACCAAGCATTGTCACTACATGACAGAAGCATGCCATTATTATATCATATAACATCAGTAAAACTTTTAATAAAGGATTATCAGTAAATTTGAGTTGCTTGCTTAATCACATTTAAATGAAGGTAAAAAACTAAGTTGCAAAATTATTATTAAAAACTTCAAAATAATTGTTATTGAAATAGTTAACTTTAATTAATTAAGCTTGCTTACCTGGATGCACATTAAAGGCACGCGCTGACATGTGCTGACACAAAAAGTTTAAATGTTTTCAAATTAACTAGTTTGTTTTAAAAGGTTGTTTGAAGAAGATAAAAAACTTGTGAGCAATAAATATATTTGTGTAACAAAGTTTAGAAAAACATTGAACATTTACTAATTGTTTATGTTGACTTTCAAAGCATTCCTGATTATAATCAAGTTATGTAAAGTTCATTTAATTATTTAAAATAAAAAATGTTGAGTTTTAGAGAGCTGTTACTTGTTAAAAAGTTAATAATAAGTGTTAAGTTACTGGTAAATTTAATTGGCTACTGATTTTAAGAATAATGTTTCAAATGGTTACTCATTTAGTTTTTTGCTTAATTTCCCAGGAATACCAATTATCAACACTAAAAACTCACCTTTATTTACTATAAACATTAATTATGATACCAGAGAATCAGAAATTATAATTAGAGACAACAATATAATGACCTGTATTTTTACTACTATTGTTAGGGTAACAAGAAAATAGCACACAGAGTTAGCTTCTGTTGTCTACTATGTGCATTCTATTTCCATTAAACTTTGTATCGAAAAATTAAAGCGGAACCTTGCCAGTTGGTTCGATTGAGTGTATATAGATACTGACCTAAACGGAAGATTATTCAAGTCACAAAAACACAGGTTGAGCTTCTCTAACAACACCAACTTTTCCATACCAACAAGCGAATCAGAATCTAGTTTATTCGAGCTGATATCCAGTTCTTTTAGATTGGTCAGTAAATCAAAGCTGAAACAAACAGGCATAGGGAACCATATTATCTGTAATAATCAAATCCGTAACCAACAGTCATAAATAACCACAGTATTGCTGGCATTATTAAATAAAAAGACAGTATTCTATGTTTGTTTATAACTTAAGGCAACATCAATTTGTCAGTGTGTGAAATGGGAAAGAATATAGTTTATTGCAAGTGATGTTCAACTCTCATCTATTGGTCACTGAATCTAATCTGTAACATAATAAGAAGTAATTACCGAATATGGTTATATCTACCATTTACCTTTGGTTCACAAATAATAAAAGTGAATCTGCTGAATTAGATACTGACCTTTTAGAAATTTATAATATTGTCAGTAAGTCATGCTTATCTTGGTTAAAACATGAAATATCATGTTGTTATGTTTTTCTCACACTGCATGGCAGCAGCTGTGAGCTGTCTGATAAGTTTATATTCATTTTAAACCTTTCTAAAATGAGGTAATTTAAGCATCAGTTAAAATAAAATAAAAATTCTACTGCTATTTTGTCA
Source organism: Watersipora subatra (assembly GCF_963576615.1). NCBI lineage: Eukaryota > Metazoa > Bryozoa > Gymnolaemata > Cheilostomatida > Watersiporidae > Watersipora > Watersipora subatra. Next base: position 13,742,739 of record NC_088713.1, read on the forward strand.
TTTCAATTAAAATGAAATATGAGCTGAGCTTAAGCAGAGAATTACACAATTACTCAATTTCACCAACTAGAAGAAGCACTTTAATGTTTCTCAACAGGATATGAAGTCTGTTGATTCATAAAAAACATAGAAACTGCTAATGAAAGCTGAAACAAAACTGTTTTACTATCTCAATGATGCATCAAAAGTTAGTAAATATTGTAAATAATTATAAAAATTTAATCCATGGTTAAATCGTGAATTTTTTCATTAGTTGTAACAATAACACTACTTACTTTAAAGAGAAATCATTATGTGAAATGTCCTTTATGTTTTGTGCTAAATGGTAGGAATGTCTGCAGCTGTTTCAGTTAAGTTTACACGAGCCAATTAATTATTTTTTAATATTAATATATAATGCTTGTGATTTGAGACATCAAACAGCAGGTTTTACTGAACAACATACAATTTGTTTCAAACAAATAATAACTTATGGTTCAGGCTCCAAACATATTTTTAAATATTAAATTTTATAGATCAAAGAACCGGCAAAACATCTGATTAAAAAAGGATTTCACAGTCACAAGCTGTTTATTAATACAGCTGCTATAAAAAAATCTTTTCTTACTTCTCATTACCAAGGCATTACATTTCATCCCATTTACAAGTATAATTTGACCCAAAACTCAAAAAATACCTTAACTTGAAAACATTAACAGCCATTCGTTTATTGGACTTCTGTGCTATTTCATTAGGAACTGTGTCCTCACAAACAAATACTGATGAAATATCATGTAGTAGGAAACCAGAGTTTACAAAAGACACAATGAAGTTTTGAAACCTGATGATACTCATTTATTAAAGTTAAAGGATTGCATTGACAATTTTAATGTCCAAAGTTTAATAGTGCCAAATTTTAGCAAATCTTTAAAAATGATATTTCATCCAAAATGAGTTGTATGCATCATCAAACCTAAACAAGATTGAAAGACTTTAGTTTTTACATAATTATTTGGCAAATATAAAGCTGCAGAGCATTATTAATAAATGTTCTTCACCTAGCTATGAATGAAACATGAAAGCTTCAATTTTATTATTTAATAATTGCAAAGCTGTACCGCATGATGGAAGTAATTAACAAACAGCCCTAAGTTTCCACAATATTGCTATACAATAAAATCAGAAAAATTTACATCAAAAACTATTTACTAAAAAATGACAAACTCAGATATTTTTTATGACGCATCCGGCTTTCTCCTGAATCTTGTTTTGTAATATGTGAAATATGCGCTGCTCAATAAATGAATGTCCCTGTCACAAGATATCATCATAGTACATGTACCATATATGTCAATACCGTGACCAACACTTCATGCAAACAATAACAGTATTAAAAATTAGAACTTTTTTATTATTAGACATAAAGGAAGTTGAGTGTTTGGTGTTAGGAAATTGGAAAGTCCAAAAAAATTTGATGGATTTATTGATAATTAAAAATGAAAGATTAGCCTATCAGATAAATTATTAGAAGAAATTAAGATTATGGAGACATGTGCAACTGTTCATGGTTCCTAATACTTACATATTTATTACAGATTTTGTAATAGATACATGTATGTAAGTACTTATTACAGAATCTTTATTTCAGTTTACATTACGGATTCTGTAATGTAAACTGAAATACATCTTTTTTTCTCAATGGCATACAGTGCAATTAAAAACGAGACCAAGTGAAAGAAAAACTGAAAAGTTATTTGTACCAATTTTAGTTAAAAAATCATAAGCACACATTATGCACAGGTGTTTGTTTTTGCTGAATAGATATGGGACAATCAAGTTCAAGAAAAATACTTGTTTGTAATTACCGCTAAATTGCAGCTCAGACAATGAGTAAAACTGGCTTCACTAACCTAATAATAAGCCTAATTTTATGAAAAATTGTACAATGTCTGGTAAACTTATTTTGCAGTTTAGTTCATGATACAGAAGTCTAACAGAAATGTAGTTTTTAGAAAAATATAAATTATTTTACATTTTAGCAATGCAAAGAAAAGTTGCTGAGTTGATTGACTTCTATGAGTCAATAATGATGTAAGCATATCCATCAATTGTCGTTATATTATGTTATTGTACTTCAACAATGTAGGAAATAATGAAATATTATGTTGTGTTGTTTTCAAACTAAGTTCAGCGGATCTAAATATTCTGACAAGTTTTCATTCATATTTTACTATTAAGAAAAAAATAAAATTGTAGTGCAAGATAAAACAAAATATATATATACATATATACATATATATATATACATATTTATATATATATATATATATATATATATATATATATATATATATATATATATATATATATATATATAGATGCCGACTGTGCAAAGATGCACCTGAGACCATCCAACACATCATCAGTGGATGCAAGCAGCTAGCAGGAAACGCATACACTGAGCGGCATAATCATGTTGCAGGTGTTGTGTATAGAAGTCTATGTGATGAGTATGGCCTTAATAAACTACAACACTGGTGGGAAGCTCCTGGTAAGGTCAATGAAAATGACTGCGCTAAGATCCTCTGGGACTTCTACATCCAAACTGACAAGCATGTCCTATCAAACCAACCAGATATAGTGGTGGTAGACAAGGAGAACAAGAGGGCTACTATAATAGATATAGCAGTACCCAATGACTACAATATAGCCAGCAAAGAAAAAGAAAATGTAGAGAAATATATCCCTCTTGGAGAAGAGATTGAAAAATGCTGGAATGTAAGAACAACTGTAATCCCAGTAGTCATTGTGGCACTGGGCGCAATAACACCGGCGCATAAAATGTGGCTTGCCCAAATACCAACAACAATCAACTCAGGTGAGTTGCAGAAAAGTGCGCTATTGGGAACAGCTAAGATCTTGAGGCGAGTGCTCAAACTCCCAAGTCTCTGGTAGGAGACCCAAATTAGAGCAGAATTTACCACCCATACGGGGTATCCGAGGTGAGGAAACAATTTTATATATATATATATAAATCATGTTCAATTGCACAGAAAAGTCGGTTATGGCTCAAAACTTTTGCAAACATATCCATGGGAGCCATGAACTTTCACACACTATTATTAGGTATAACTATTAAGTTAAAATATGCCTGCAACTTAAGAATGATCAACCAGCTTTTCAGTTTAGTCATGTCGGATTGTATTCGATAGACTCGTGTAATATTTTTGTGTTTTCTGTGTTTGGCCCTTTCACTGCCATCCATGTACAAATTTAGCTCAGTTCACGTAACCAAAATAAACATGCTTGTTTTAAAATTCAAAACAATTTCAGCAAAGCATTGGCTACCTTAAATTTTTTTGATCACATAGCAGTGAGTAGTTCACAGCTATTAAACACGGACTAGTGACTGTGGCATATGCAAAGTTTACCTTGTAAATTGAGAATTATTTTGCAACATAAATAATAACCTCTGATGACTATGTACAATAAACTCAAAAGTTTTACAAACCACACAAACATCAATTTTTAAAACAATATGGTCTACAAGAAAACAGGTAAAAAACATAAACGAATAAGATTCCCAAAATTGACCTGATCATTTTATTATGCATAACAAAGCAAAACCTTCTGGCGATACAAATCAAAAATATGTTTAAAAGACTATTTCTGGCCAAAAGCAGCTCTAATTCCACCACAGTCATTAGTTCACCAATGAAAATTAATATTTTTTTCAAAAACAGTAGAGTTATTGTGGATGGCGCACTGATGAAAAATTGGCTTTGTAAGTGGATTTTGATAAATTAGCAACTAACAACTTTTATTAAAGTGTACATTTGTATATGAACCCCAAGTTTATAGACCAACCCTTTTGGTTGGTCTTACACATGCACGTGTGTAACATTATATGCATAAGACCGATCAACACGCCAAGTTGGTCACACCATGTTGCCCCTGTGTACACGTCAAACCCTTAAACTTTGTCGAATCGTTTGAAGAGCTGACTTATATGTTTTCTTCACGTATAGAACATCAAGCTTCATAGACTGTGAGTGGCGTAAGTTTGGGAGAGCTGAGTTTATGTTTTTTTTGACTTGCCTAGTGAAACTTTGCTTGTCAAATTGGACAATTAAATTATCAACCTATTAGATATATGATACATAATATGAATGAAATCGGAAACGCGGGTTCAATGCCACAGTTTTTGAACTTTGAGCAGCAGTCAGAAACTTGATTAAAAATCACAGTGAACTATTTTCTATCACCTCCGTAGAGCTTTGAAGTGATTTACTGATATTTTTAAAAATCACCAGTAAAGCTTACTATCTATCATATACCACTTAATCTCCAAAGAAATTGACAGAAAAAAGTTGCCAGAAATGTATTTCTTTAGGACCAGAACTATTGTTTAGTAAACCAGTTTTGTTCCAGTTCTATTTACTACAAGTATATGTTGGTTTTTAAACACAGATAAAACTAGTATATGCCAAGCATCTGTTAAACAGAGTCTAAAATATAATAAAAGTATAATTTCAAAATAACCTTAGATTTAGCATAAATCACATGAGACCGATGCAAATGATGACTTTTTCAACCTAATGGCAGTATATTTATTTTTTGCGAATGATTCAACAGTCTAGTTTCATAATCAAAGATCTAAGAATTTGAGGTTTGAAGCTCATGAAAAGGGTTTATGAAAAAACTCACACAAAAAATCACAAAATTCCGATAATCATTCAAAGACAAAATGTTAATTATTAAAGTAACAAAAGTAAATTAATATATATTTTAACTGTAAATTTATAAGCATTACCCTGAAGTGTAAAGGTTAGCTATGCTGGAAGAAAATGCCTGGCCAGGCAGATGTTGTGAAACCTAATCTAATTTTGTTAAAGCAAAACAAGCAATAATTTAGCTTTTTTGTTTTACTGTTTTTTATTGAATTTGCTCTCATTGTTTTGCAATAAATAACTTGTAACAATTCACCTGCTACACTTTGCTGTTTTGCTGGTACTATTAGCACTAACTTATTCATTTTGGACAATACATTTTTGGCAAACTGGTCAAGAGCAGATGGCTTTGTACTATCGTCCAAAACAAACTATAATATATATTTACTGCCCATACAACCCCTCCACTGACCGCCGCAATTCAGGCTGACACAAAATTTTCCAGATATGGTCTGGAGAACGCCAGCAAATCTCTGTCCGGTTCAAAAAAAAATTATGCTAAAAATGTGGCAATGTTGCAAAATCATATCATAAACTAGCTAGCATTCCTGCTGCAGTGCTGATTGAGCCCGTTCAGTGGTTGCAAAAAGAACGTCATGGCCTTATAGAATTTTGTGTCAAGTTATTAAAAGCCAGTGGCACATCAAGAAAATTTTTACTGGGGGAATCAACCAAACTGCAAAAATGGTTCATCATTCCAAATCGATAGGTGTAATTGTACTTTATAACTATATTTAATATTATTGCGTAAAATCTCATTGCACCTATTGATTGCACCTATTGTTTGCAACATGTTGTAGCCAAAACTGGTTTTTTGTGAAATACAAAGGTTTCTATGTAAATTAACTTATAATTTCAATTTATAAGTTGTACAATAAAAATAGCTCAACCTTTGACCCAAACATATATTAAACAACAAATAACATAAAAACAATACTCATAACACATGAACAAAAAATTAATGATTTTTGAATCAACATATTCCATCGTTTACTTGGCCAGGTGCACTCAGATTGTTGGTTTTGTTTGAAAAAAATCCATATTTTCCGGCACCAAAAAATTTTCGCACTGCTAAACTTGTTGATGTTAGCATTCAAACAATTTTTTTAGTCGAGCAAAGCTTTTATGTGTAGTCATTGAGAATATATATTCTTTGCGTAGATGAAGAGAAACTTTTGGCCACATTCACGCTAGGCACAGATTTTAGCCTAAAAAATAATTGACGAGTTTATTGTAACTACTAATGCCAATAATTAGTTGGTGTAACACAAAATTCCAAACCAATAAACTGATTTAAAAAAATTTCTATCACGGAGTGAAACCACACACAATCACATTGGAATGAGAATAAACAAGTCGCAGCTCAGATTTGTTATGCTATAACGAATCTTTTCCTATGATAAACTCAGTTAGAATGTGTGGTACCAGGTAATTTATCAATAAAGCAACCTAAATTCCTATTTACAATTATTGAATTTAAACATTCAAAACCGTACAGAGAGGTTAAAAGCAGTAACTCAGACGGTAATGTTCATAAACACACAAAAGTATTGTAAAGGTTTTTTGTTTGATATTATTTCACACCTACCTGAGTGGCGATTTGAAAAAGTTGAAATTGCGCATGTCAAGTTTCTCTAGAGAATCCAGATTTTCGATGACAACAGGACTAGCAAAATCCATTTTACTGTCAGATAGGTTCAGCTCTGTCAAGCTGGGCAGTGAAGCAAGTCTGTAACAAGAGGTTCAAGATTATCCAATGATTTCAACTTGTGCATTCAGAGTTATTTGTTCCAGGTTGAAGCAAAAACCTTTATGAAAATACACTGTGCTCTGTTCTTTGGTTCTGCAAGTCAACCAATCAACCAGGCGTATATGGTGTAGTCACTCAATGGAAACCAACAATCACATCATGTTGAGCATTGTGCACCCAGAGTTGAAAAACTGATTAGTTGAACAACAAAGATTAGCGAAAAATGAGTTTTGTTGCTAAATTACATTAGAGATACTGTACCGTGAGTGCTACTTGGCAGGGGGAACAAACTGTCAAGAAGATGAGGTAAAAATTAACTTTACAAAGACTACGTATTATCGAAACTTATTAATTATATTTTGTTAAATATTTATTGTTAAATAAAGAATCAATGCAAAGGTGGTTGGCTTTTCACAGTTTCACCGCCATGAAAAGGTTTTTATAGCTATGAAATATATCTGGAAAACTTTATTATTTTTTTCTGTTTTTTTCCCTCTACCCCACATAAAAAACTACAAAGTTTTAGTGAACTTCATTCCATATTGAAAATTAATTTCAGCAGGGTGTCAAGTATGTCCTATCGCTTCACTTAATATGTTGCCGACTTTCAATGTCAAGTTGGCATTTCAAATCAACTCAAATTTCAATTCAACTTTCTATTGATGTTTTATATGTTGCTCACTTAATTATGTCAAGCTGGTCTAAACAGGTTTTTAACAATTACCCCAACTTTTTCGCAATCAAATAATTTTTTGGCAGGACATAATTTGCATACTTTTTAAAATCTTATATTTAAAAAACAATGTATAGTTTGCCAAATCACAAAGCCAGATAATGCCATGGAGATGCCACAACTATGACACAAAGTGAGCTTTGAGAGTTCTTTGGTAATTTTGCTACAACTGTGAGCGAGTCCGAAACAAATGATTTATCAAAACTATTACAGCTAAAAACAAAATAATCACTCTCTAATGGTAAAAAAAATCAATAGAAATTACTCAAACTTCACCGATCTAGCGATAGTGAAACATCCTCAGCTTTTAATGCATGTGGCATGATTAGTCATTGCTAATAAGATAATGTGATAAAATGACGTAAACTAAATAAAAAAATCAAAGTTGGCTGTAGACATTTTTTGTATTGCTAAACGTTAACAGATTATTTTAATTGTAGGAAGCCTACAATTGCGAAGCCTACTAGAATCACACTTTGCCGCTTTTTACGCACAAACACTTTGCCAACCCATGCTATACGGCTTGTGGTAGCAAAAGAGCTAACTTATTCATTTTCCACATAAAGCATAAAACTTAATAAGCTTTGAGTGATGTATTTTTGAGATAGCTGAATTCATGTTTTTTATTACCTTCTTAGTAAAACTCTGCTTGTCAAATTGAACAAGTACACTGTCAAATTCGGAGATATGTGATGTGAGAAACTAAAAGAACATACATCACCTGAGTTAAATTTAAGGTTAGCTGTAGGGCTAGGTTTAGCTGTGTATATAGTCGCTATCACTAACTTAGTGAAATATTGCTTGTTGGATAAATGAATGTATTACTGCTTCAAGTTACCATACAACCATAACTTTAACACATATAATATGTGTTCTATATTTTTCAACCCTTCCCAAAAGTAAAGTTTTAATAGAAGTGACATTCAAATAGTGGGTCGCATTTTACATGTATATATCAAATAGCTCGTCAGAAATTTGAGAACAAAAAAATTACCCTTTGTAGGCAAAGCAATTTTATTCTTGCGTATATTTTGTACCTTTTTTCATGCGGAGCAACATTAATGCTGTCTACCTAAGTGTTTTCTCTCTTTTATTTTCATTCAAGTCAAAGTATCAGATTGAGTTATACAAGGAACTGCTTTGAGTAAAACACTGCAGGATATAGTTATTAATTATGTTGATGTTGTTGCTTTTAAAGTTTCAAAGAAAAGACTTAATGCTTTTAAGGTACAAAGCCGCCTTTCTTACACTATACTAATGGCAGTCATCACATAACATACATTGTTCATCTGACGCTTTACAGTTTTTTATTTTGATTGAAATATACAATATGAACCGAACTGAAGAAAATTGATCAGATTTAGACTTTAGCGACTTTGAACCAGGGTCAAGTTTTGAATCTTGTGACAATAAAAATTCTTAAATAACCGGCCATGAAAGCTATAATAGCAACCAAATCCAACAGAAAATAATTAATCGGTATCGATAAACATTTATAGTACTATTTTTATTATTGAAAATAACAATGTAACCAATATAACACAATTTTTCATATCTATTACTAACCTCTGGACTCTTTTTTATTGACCACTTTCTATTGTGGTTCATAAAGATCAGAGAAGTCAAATAGTAGTGTCATTCGATTCAAGGATGGAACAGCTGATTCCACCCTTTTCCGTGGTGTTTTATTAGAGGTAGTATTAAGATAAAGGCGGCGTTCAGATAAAAATGGCATTCAAATAGAGGTTTTACGGTAATTAAAAAACTGGTGTGAAATATTCTCCATCAATCTGCCAGTTACTCCATATTATTACATAAACAAACAACTTTCTTCAGTTGTAGATCTAGACAGGTAGAACATTGTTTTGATTCCATCTTATATTAACATGCACTTTTAGAATATTATAGTTTCTTATTTACTTTTATTAAAACAAGCCATCTAATTTCAGTTTTTCGTATGCTTAAAAAGCCTATAAAAAGTAGTCAATGGATTCTTCGCTCTTATATAACTCTCAAACTTTTAACACCATGGAGAAAGAGATGAACAAGAGAACGCCATGGCGTTCACTTGGAGGTTTTGAGGCAAGACAAATTATAAGTGCATTTTGTAACTTATAAAATAATAATAACCTAACATGTTGTCTAAATATATAATGAAAAAAATATTGCATAAAAACAATACTTATAACACAGGAAGAAACCGCGATTAACTTTTTTTGATCAAAAATATTTTGCCAATTGCTTAGATATATGCATTACAATTGTTGATTTTGTTTGAACTCAATTGATATCTTCTGATTTCAATTTACATGTATATTTGTATATTCTGCTGAACTAGTTGATTTTAGTATCCAAACAGTTTTTAAGGCTAGCAAAACTTTGATGCATTGTCATTGGGAATACATAATTTTCGTGTAAATAAAGAGTAACTTTTAGCAACATTTACAGCTTGCAGATGCGTGCTGATGGCCAATTTTTTACCTTAAAACACTAGTATATAATCTATTTTAATTACTGACGTTGGTAATTTGTTTGTTTTTTTTACTTTACACACCAATAAAATTATTTTTAAAAATATCTATCACAGAGTGAATCGGCACAGGCTGAGATAGGTTTGTAATGCTGTGACAAGTTTTTTACTATGATATAGTGCGTTACAGTTCAGGACAGGCTAATTATTTATACTGCAGCTTAATTTCCTATTTACAGTTTTTGAATTTAAACTTTCAGTATCGTGCAACGATCTTAAACTCAGAAACTCAGTCAGCAATGTTTTTAAACAAGACAATCTTTTGCAAAAAGTTTTATTGTGATATTGTTTTACACCTACATATACCTGAGTGGCGATTTGGAAAGGTTGCAGGAGCTCATGTCAAATTTCACTAGTGAATCCAGATTGTTGATGACAACAGGACCAGCAGAATCTATTTTACTGCATGAGAGGTTCAGCTCTTTCAAGCTGGGAAGTGAAGCAAGGCTGTAAAAAAAGTTAAAAATTATTACGACGGTTTCAAGTCTAGCCTTCAGACTTCTTGTCGCACATTGAAGCAAAAGTTTCTAAAAGAAGGATATTTCTGCAAGATTACCTTTTTCTTTTTTGGGTCTACTGTTCAACAGTCTAACCATGCACACCATAAATAATCATTCATTGAAAACCAATAATCACATCATATTGATGGTTTTCAAATCAGGGTTGACAAAACTGAATAAACGAAGCAGAAAAACCAAAGAAAAATGAGTTTCCATTACAAATTACATCATAAACATAATTGTGTTAATGAAAATTTAGCAGGAGTCAGAACTTGCGACAAAAACATGAGGTGAGACTTAATTTCACAAAAAACTATGTATAATTGGAGCTGAATAATTATGTTTCGTTGGTTTTTTGTTGTTCATTTTTTGCAGCTTTTTCCATCTACACTGAAAAACTTCAGCCCGTTAAAAATTGCACGTGTTGAATATTAACAGTGATTTTTAGCATAGAGTGTAAGAATTTGCTCAAAAGTAGAGGCTTCTAATGATTTCCCAAACTTTTTCGCTACCAAATTAATTCTTTTACAGCACAGGATTACTCATTTTGTAAAATCTAACGCTGGAAAAGAGTGTGTACAAATTGTCATATCATGAAACTGATGCCATTAAATTGCTGCAACTGTGTTGCGGAATGAGCTCAGAAATTATGGTGGAGTCAGCAAACCTGGTGGACACTCTGTCGGTCATCGGCTAGTGTCGACCAGCAGGAATAGTTGGCTAAATTTCTATCTCCGACAGCAGAGAGGACACCGGCAACTCGGCTCCAGCCGACTTGACAGCATCGACTGCCAAGGAAGTACTCGAAATACGCGAGAGCCTGAATTGGGAGGCCGAGATTGAGGTGGCCAAGATGGCTGAGACCGCTGAGACGGCTTGGGTCTCTTACATTTTAGAGACCGAGTCCAATCAGTCCCTAAAATTTCCCAAGCCCAGCAGAAAGCCGATCATAAGGACCGAGCGCTTCGTGGACGGGACCACTTGGGAGAGGATACGAGGAGCCATCTCGACACTTGGACTTGCGACCTCTGCCAGGTCAAGACAAGCAAACGAATGATCTGTCAGCATGTCATGCAGCATTTCGCTGTTTACGTGTGCCCCTGTCTACATCAGCATGTGTCACGCTACCAGTTTATGTCGCACAGGAGGAACTGCGGAGGCGGTGAATGCAAGGGTATCATCTACCTGGTGGACAGACCATGGTGGTGGTCCTTATTGCGCCTTCAGGGATGGCCGGCTGACATGCCCATGCGAGAGTGTTGGCCCACCCTCACACTAACCGAGAGGCCAGCCAGGGCCTCGGCCGTTAAGGCAGAAAACGACCACCCCTGGAGGGGCCACGACGGGAGAAGCCGCGGCAAAGCGGGCCGCAGCTAGAGAAGAGATGGTTGGAACCACAGGCCGACGGCCTCCCCGTCACTATAAGGAAAATGAGACCTCTCAGCCTGTGCCTACCTTACCCACTAGGTCACACCAACTCTAGAGCCTATCTGGAGAGCAATTTGAGGAAGAAGAGCTCAGGCCGCTTTGGGCGGCCCACTGCGACCAGTTAGTACAGGATGGTCACTGGTGGCATCAGATGGGCCTCCTAGCTTGAAGGCTTCTTTGGGGTGCCCAACTTCGAGACCAGGATGCCCTGTTCCTGCAGGACACTACCTCACAGTGGGAAGAAGTGGCTTGGCAGCACTGGTTCTGGGCACAGATGTTCTCTTCTTCCGGTGTCAGTCGGATGGCCCCGTTGCCAGTATTGGGGGAGAGTGTGAGGGTAGAGCATCGAGAACAGAGCCGGTGCCAGCGTAAGATTGATTGGCAGGCCACCCAAGCCTCCCTCTTTCACTCGGAGGCTCGGCTGGCAATAAAGGACAGAGGTGAGGCAGGTCACGTAGCAGTAAACGTTATTGCCAGAATAGAAACCGCAAGTGGGTGGAGCCAACGGGAGGAGAAGAACATAAAAGGAAGAACGCGTAGAAAAGGCAGGCAGAGCAGCGCAGTTCCCTGCACACGATAGACAATGTATCCAAATACTGTTTATTATTTATGTATGCAAACTGCACTATTGTTAGACTAATGCAGATGTGTTTATCAGATAAATATATGTTGAATGCTCAGATAACAAGTCGGTGTTCGTAACTTACTCGGCTTGTGGATACCCGTGAAAGTGGCACGGTAAAATCCTCCACAATACATAAAACTAATGTAACATCCATCGTCTGAGTTAAAATTAATGTGAGCTATTGGGCCAAATTTAGCTGTGTTTATAGTCTCTATCGTTAACTTAATGAAATATTGCTTGTCGAATAAACGTAAGTATTACTGTTTGAAATTACCGTAAAACAGTAACTTGAACACCTAGGTTCTGTATTTTTAACCTTTCCCTAAAGTGAAGTTTTATTAGAGATGACTTTCAAATAGGGGGTCACGCTGCATATATTGACTGGCTCATCGAAGTTTGAGGAAAATTTCTAGCCTCTTTGAGCAAAGCAATGCTATTTTTGCCTATATTTTGTAGTTTCATTCATGCGGAGAGACATTAATGTCCTCTACTACTGTGTTTTTATTCAATATTTTTAACCAAGTTGAAGTATTACACTGAGTTTAACAAGGACTTGCTTTGAGTAAAACTGGTAAGATACTGTTGACAATTGTCTTGATTGGGTCGCTTTCAAAGTTTCAAAGAAAAGGCGTAACGCTTTCAAGTTGGAAAATGGCCTTCTGCACACAGTACTAAAGACTGCTATTAAATGTCATACTCTGATCATCAAACGCTTTAAAGTTTTTTAGTCTGATTCTACATAATGAACAAATTTTCAAAAATAGATAGAACTTAGACATTGGTGAGATCAAACAAGGTTCAAGTTTTGACTATTGTGATACTGAGTATAATCAGGTATGCGGTCATAAAAACTGTAGTAGCCACCACATCAGCCACAAAAGAAATAATTGGGATTGGTAAACATTAAATTATAATACCATCATTTCTATTGAAAATGACATTGTAATCATTTTACCACTAGTTGTCATTTCTAGTACTCTTTGGGTATCTTTTCAAATGACCACTCTCTATTATTGTTCATGAAGATCAAAGAAATAAATTGGTAGTGTCATTTGATTTAAGAATGAAACCATAATTTTTGCTTTTCTCAGTAGCTTTCTATTAGAGGTGGCAGTAAAATAAAGGCGGCGTTCAGATAAATATGGCATTTAAATAAAGGTTTTATGGTATTTCAACATCTGGAGAGGAATATTCTCAATCAACCGGCAAGTAACTCCATTTCATTACAAAAACAAACATTTTTTTTCAATGGTAGATCTAGATGGGTAGGGCATTGTGTTGATTCCATCTCATATTAACTATATATGAGCTTTTAGATAACATGTAGTTTCTTATTAACTTTTATTAGTACCATCTATCTAATTTTAGTTCTTCCTATCCTGAAAAGGCTTATAAAAAGTGTTAATGGGCTCATAGCACCTAAATAACCCCTAACATTTTAACACTATAAAGAAAGGATTGAAAAAAATAAAGTCATGGCGTTCAATTAGAGGTTTTCTGTGAGTTAATTTATGAGCGCATTTCATAAGCTATAAAATAACAATAACCTAACAGGTAATCAAAATATATAATGAAATAGAAATGGCATAAAACAATACTTATAACGCATTAAGGAACAGAAATTAACTATTTTGGAACCAACCATTTTTTGGTTGATTTTGTTTGAACTTAATCCATATCACATATCATAGTCACACAGTAATTAATGTTCATAAACACAATAATTCTTGCCAGTGTTTCTTTGGGAAACTCTTTTACACTTACCTGAGTGGCGATTTGGAGAGGTGGCAATAGCCCATGTCAAGTTTCACCAGTGAACCCAGATCTTTGAAGACAACAGCACCAGCACAATCCAAAATGCTGTGAGAGAGGTTCAGCTCTTTTAAGCTTGGCAGTGAAGCAAGTCTGTAAAAATGTTCAAAATTATCTTATGATTTTAACTTCTACTTTAACTCAATGTATCAAAATCTTAAAATTAAAATTTCGACTTTTGATGAATTTGAACTAACGATGAATGCATCCACAAGTTTTTTATCCAGTAGCTCTACTAATGAACTGCAATGGCATATTGATCAATGACGTTATCGTATACCATATGCACACACTAGTTATGTTAGCCTTGCGCCCACACGTTACAACGCCTTTACTAAGTAATGTTTGTGATAAGGTTCACTTACTATATCTGTGGTTAAAATTAATTTGTCTCACAACGGCAATTACATTACGATTATATTATCTCTATAAGAAGAGCCTCGACATTCTCTTTCCATTCGGTCAGACAAAGACAGTACGAAATATCATGGTTACATTTGTACGGGTATCGAGAGGTACCAGTATCATTGTATTCAAAGTTTTGATAAATAGCTTCTGGTAGAACAGTAACCTTTTTATACACACACACTTCTATACAAGAGTTTTTATTATTAATTCAACATATACAGGATTTTTATTTAGTTTTTATCAGTTTGTATTAATTGTATACATGTAATTACCGAATTTTCTTTTTAGTAATCGTGGCAAAACAGACTTAATTTTGCTATTAATTGCTAATTATTGCACATTTACATCTAAACCCTTTTAGAGTATTCTTATTATTTTAATTTATTTGACCTGCAAAAAACATTTTCCTTGTGATATGAAGATTAAAAAATGCAGCTGCTTGACAAAGTTGGAAAACCTTTACAGTGGTTTTTTTGCTCTTAAAGTATTTAAACTACACAAAACAATTTTCTCATGATATGGATTTTAAAGTTAGAATGGCAAAGATCGTTATATTTTAAATACCAATCAATTTTCTGTGCATAGATTTGTTTATTACTTGAGCATCGCGAGGTAGTGTAATAGCTAGTCTAAATATAAGTTAGATTACATAGTTACTACTAAAGCTGACCCCAGTGCTGACCGACGCGGTTTAGGCTGACACACACTTCATCCAGTTACGGTCTGGAAAATGCCAGCAAGTCTTTGTTCGGTCCGTGAAAAAACTATTTGCGAAAATAGTGGCATTATTGCAAAATCTTCTTGTCAACTTGCTAGCGTTCCTGATTCACAGCAGATGAAGCAGGTTTAATGGTTGCAAAAACACCGACATGGCCTTAAATCTTCTAGTGTCAGGTTTGTGAAAGCCAGTGGTAATTCTAAATAAACTGTCTTAGCAACAAACAAACAAACTGGAAAAATGGTTCATCATTCTAAACTTGTAGACCAATTATTGGTTTATACCTTTATTCAATACCATTATGTAAAATATCATTGCCGCCATTGATATATTCGCTACAGTATGAAGCCAAAACTGATTTATTTGTGCAATAGGAAATGAGCTATATATATAAGTTTATTTAGGAGTAGAACTTATGAGCTATAACTAAAGAATAACCTAACCTGTTACCCAAAAATATATTAAAAAAAACAAATAATATGAAAAACAATATTCATGACACATGAAGAAAAAAATTATCATTTTTTGAATTAAAATTTTATATCAACCACTTGGCCAATTGCATTCTGGTTGCTGCTTTTGTTTGAACAAAGTCTATATCTTCTGACATTGTTTTTTGCACTGCTAAACTAATTGACATTAGCATTCAAATAATATTTCTGGTCGAAGAAAGCTTTCTTGCGTAGCCATTGAAGATATGTACTTTTTGCATAGATGAAGAGAAACTTTCAGCAACATACCAATTTTGCACATGCGTACTAAGAACAGATTTTAGCCAAGAACCATTAGTGGAGAGTTTATCGTAACTACTAATTTCAATAGTAAAATAGTTGTTGCAACACAAATTTACAAACTGATAAATAGTTTTTTTAAAAAGTACATCACAAATGTCCTCAAAGAAGTTTGTTTTGCAGGAGCAAGTCTCTTACTATGATAGAGTCAGTTAAAACTCTGTACAGGCTAATTATTTAACCAGAAACCTTATTTCTTCTTGGAAGGTCATGAGTTTAAACATTCAGAACTGTACCAAGAAGTTGAGAGAAGAATCTCATACAGTAAAGTTCATAAACAAAGCGAAGTATCGCCTAAGTTTTTTTGTACTATTTTAGTCTTACCTGAGTTGGGAGTGATCAAACTTGCAAGACTCCATGTTAAGGTTCTTCAATGAATCCATATTTTCAATTACAACAGGACTAGCAAAAGCCATTTTACTGTGAGAGAGGTACAGCTCTTTCAAGCTGGGCAGTGAGGCAAGTCTGTAACAAAAGGTTGAAATTATCCAATGACTTCAACGTCTGAATTCAGAGTTATCTGTTTGATGTTGAAGCTAACATTTCTTCAAGAATACAATGTATCTGTTCTTGTTTTCTACAGTGCAAGCATTTACCCAGGCATATATAGAGTAATCACTCCATGGAAACCAATAATTACATCATAATGAACATTGTATATGTGGAATGAATATACTGAACAAATGAACAGCAAAAATCAAAGGAAAATGAGTTTTGTTACCAAACTACAATAGAGACACTGCACTGTAAATGCAGATTCGGCAAGTATTCAAAACTATGATAAAAAGAAGAGGTGAAACTCAATTTTACAAAAACTCCGTATTATCACAACCTGACAATTCTGTTTGGTCGATTTTCTATTGTTTAATAAAAAGCCAATATGGAAGTGAGGGGCTGTTTAACCAATGTTTTTCCACAGCTTCACAGCCGAGAAAAAGCTTTGATAGGTATGAAAAATATCTAAAAAAAACTTTCGTTATTTTTCAGTTTTTCAGCTGAACTACCAAAATTTCAAAGTTTTTGTATACTGCACTAGGCGCATAATGGAGATTAATTTCAGCATGGAATCACATATGTCCTATAGCTTTACTTCATATGTTGCTCAATTTCTATGTCAAGCTGGTCAGGGAAAAAAGTTAATTTATCTTTTTTGGCAAAGCAATGCTATTGTTCTTATAGTTTGTACTTTTCTTTATACGGAGAGACATTAATGCTATCAACCTACGAATTTTTGATTAACTGTTTTTTTTCCAAGTTGAACTACCAGACTGAGCTACGCAAGGAACTGCTTGGAGTAAAAAATGTAAGATACAATTATTAGTTGTCTTGATGGTGTCAGTTTCAAAGTTTCAAAGAAATATGTAAATCTTCGAAGTTAGAATACGGCTTCTGTTACACAATAAAAATGGCTGCTACTACATGTCATACTCTGGTCTTGAAGAGTTTCCTCATTGTTCATCAGATGCTTCAAAGTTTGTCAGTCAGTTTTTAATCTACATCATTGACAAAACTGAAGGCAATGGATCGGATTTATACTTTGGCGAATTCATTCCAGAGTCTTGTTGTGACGATTGCCACAATGATTATTCTCAGATACACGGTCACAAATTATATGGCAGCCTCACAGCAGGCGCCAAACAATTAATTTTTAATGATGAACATAAGTAATATGATTACAATTAATGAATATAACAATGTAATCACTACAACGCTATTGGTCATTTTTAGTACCGATTTGTGAAAACTTTTCCATTGATCATTTTCTATTGTGGTTCATAAAGATCAGGAATTTCAAATAATGATTTCATTCAAGTAAAGGACTGCACTGTATATTTTACCTTTCTTCCTGATGTTTTATTAGAGTTGCGGTTCGTATAACGACAGCATTCATATATAGAGGTTTTACAATAGCTAAAATCCAAGCTGAAAATCGGTGGCGCACAAATAAAGATGGCATTAAATATAAAGGTGTTACGGTAGTTACAGTTTAAGGTGAATATCCTGTATCACCTAGCCAGTAACTTAATTGCATTATATTATCATACAGAAGTTTTCCAGCGGTAGATTTAGACAGTTAAAGCATCGATTTGATTTCTTTGCAACATATCATACATTTTTTTAAAAATATAGTTGGTTATTTAGTTATATTAGTACAACACATCTAGTTTACTTTTTCCAATGATGGAAAACTTATAACAAAAGTTAATGATTTTATGATTCCTGTATAACCTCCTAAGTTTTGTGATGAAATCTAACGAAAATTTAATAATGAAAATATTTTAAAGCAATTCCGACTTCTGTGCGCTGACAGTCACTAGATAGTGATGAAATCATACAAGCGGCTTCAATGCAAAACATTTTTGGATCTTTGCTAGCCACTAAAATTTATTTAAAAACCAAAATGAACTATCCTCTATGACCTCGGTTGAGCTTTGTAATAAGTTACAAGTATCATTAAGATCACCAAGTAAGCTTATTATCTTATACTCACCACTTATTCACTCTATAAACTTGTATTCACCACTTAAAGAAACCGATTGAAAATAAAATACCCAGAAATGTGTTCGAATGATATTTTACATCTGAATACCTGTATTAATTTATATGCATTTGTGTTTACTTGATTGATCATTTAAATAAGTTGGAACTATGCATGTCAAGGCTTTAATTGAACCTAAATATTTAATGACAACACAACTAGCGGAGTCCTCATTACCCCAATGGCACGATTAAAAGGTGGACAGTGTACTTATTCTGCTACAGATAGTTATAAACTGTTATATTTTAGTATTAGTTTGGTTATAGCATGCCAATCCAAATATTTCTAAAAGAACAACTGTATTCCGTAAATATTATGTAATCATACACACTTTACGATGTAAGTTCAAACTAATTGGAAGCCCATAGTTACACGTTACGCAGTAATTTAAAAATACAATGACTATTAACTAATCAATGAGCTATCGAAAATGGTATGAACTACGTTTTTATTTTTCAATTTAATAACAAAACATTAAAGTGCAAGCATAGATTATGCAAAATGAAGAGGTCTGGACAATGAAATGTTGTGAAACATTCTATTTTCTTTTAATGTAAACTCAGCAGCAACTTGAATTTTTTCTTTTATTGTTTTTATATTGGTCATTTTATCAGTTTTAATGAATGACTAGTTGCGACTTTGTTACTATGTTTTGCTGTTTTATTAATATTGTTGTTAATTAAAATGGCGTTGTTTTACCAACAACGCCATATTTATTTATATTATTTATTTAAAATGATTTTGTGTCAAACCGGTTGTGAGTAGATGTTGCTACAAAAACCTAAATACAAGTCACATTAGATAGTTACTGCCTATACCAATTTCTGCATTAACTGACATGGTTTAGGCTGACACAGACTTTTACAAACTACGTTCTGGACAACGCTAGTATATGTTAATCTGGTAAGTAGAGACAGAATTAGCCGAAAGAATGGCAATATTTCAAAATCATGTTTTCAACTGGTGAGCGTCCCAACTGCACAGCTGATGAAGCAGGTTCAATAGTTGCAAAAACAACGACATGGTCATTAAGTCCTCTAGTGTCAGGTATGTGAAGGCCAGTGGCACATCCAAAAAAACTGGGTTAGCAAAAAGATTTCTGGCGGAGCGGTTCAGCGTTCTAAACTTGTAGACACATTTTTGCTTTATATCTATATTCAACATTAATGCGTAGACTCCCATTTCCACCATTGATATGTTGGTTAGAGATTGGTGCCAAAACTGCTTTCTGTATGCAATAGAAATGGAGTTATATGTAAGTTAATTTATGAGTGCAATTTATAAGCAATACAAAAAAATTACCTTGCCTGTGAATCATATATATATTAAAAAAATGAAGATCAAAAAAACAATATTCATAACACATGAAAAAAACAACTAACGATCTTAAATCAAAGTATTCTATCAATTATTTAGCCAGTTGCATTTTGATTGTTGCTTTTGGTTGAACACAATCTATATCTTCTCAGAACAATTATTTTTTGCATTGCTGAACTAATTGGTACTACCATTCAAACAACTTTTTAGTCGAGCAAAGCATTCACGCCCAGCCAATAAGCATACATACTTTTTCCGTAGATGAAGAGAAACTATCTGCTACATACCACAATTTTCTGCTTTTTGCTAACCACAGATTTTAGCCCTGATCAATCAGTAGAGAGTTAATCATAACTACTAATTCCAATTGTTTGTTGTTGTAACACAAATTTACAAACTGGTAAACTGATTTTTAAAAAGGTGCATCACAAAATGAAATCATATGGCCTCACATAAGTTTGTTATGTTGGAACAAGTCTCTTACCATTATAGAGTTGGTAAAGTATGGTCCAGGTTAATTATTTATCCAACAACCTAAGATCCTATTTACAGGTTTTGAATTTAATTATTCATAACCGTACCAAGAAGTTGAAATAAGAAACTTATACAGTAATGTTCAGAAACAAAGCAAGGTATTGCATAAGTTTTGTTGTACTATTTCAGTCCTACCTGAGTTGGGAGTGATCAAACTTGCAAGACTCCATGTTAAGTTTCTTCAGGGAATTTAAACTTTCCAAGACAACAGGACTAGCAAAAGCCATTTTACTGTGAGAGAGGTTCAGCTCTTTCAAGCTGGGCAGTGAAGCAAGTCTGTAACAGGAGGTCCAAATTATCCATTGACTTTAACTTCTGATTTCATAGTTGTCTGTTCTATGTTGAAGCTAACACTTCTTTGAGAATACAAAGTATTTTTTTAGCTTTTTACTGGCCATCTATTCTACCAAGCATATATAGAGTAATCATTTAATTGGAATAGATAATTGCATCATTTTGAAAACTGTCTATCCAGAATTTAAAACTGATGAATGATTGAAAAGCAAAAACTAAGGAAATATGAGTTTCGTTGTCAAATTACTATAGAGACACAATACATAAATGCAAATTTAGTAGGGGGACGGAAACTGTAATAAAAAATGGAGTGAAACTTAATTTTACCAAGGCTATGTATTATCACAACCCCATAATTCTGTTTTGTCAATTTTCTATTGTTCAATAAAAATTAACAATGTAATCACTACAACGCTATTTGTCATTTTTAGTACCGATTTGTGAAAACTTTTCCATTGATCATATTCTATTGTGGTTCATAAAGATCAGGAATTTCAAATAATGATGTCATTCAATTAAAGGATTGCACTGTATATTTTACCTTTCTTCCTGCTGTTTTATTAGAGTTGCAGTTCGTATAACGACAGCATTCATGTATAGAGGTTTTACAATAGGTAAAATCCAAGCTGAAAATTGGTGGCGCACAAATTAAGATGGCATTAAATATAGAGGTGTTACGGTAGTTACAGTTTAAGTTGAAATATCCTCCATCACCTAGCCAGTAACTCAATTGCATTACATTATTATGCATAAATTTTCCAGCGGTAGATTTAGACAGTTAAAGCATTGATTGGATTTCCTTGCAACATATCATAATTTTTTTTTAAATATAATTGGTTATTTACTTATATTAGTACAACCCATCTAGTTTAATTTTTCCAATGATGGAAAACTTATAACAAAAGTTAATGATTTTATCATTTCTGTATAACCTCCTAAGTTTTGTGATGAAATCTAACGAAAATTTAATAATGAAAATATTTTAAAGCAATTCCGACTTCTGTGCGCTGACAGTCACTAGATAGTGACGAAATCATACAAGCGGTTTCAATGCAAAACGTTTTTGGATCTTTGCTAGCCACTAAACTTTATTTAAAAACCGAAGTGAACTATCCTATATGACCTCAGTTGAGCTTTGTAATAAGTTACAAGTATCATTAAGATCACCAAGTAAGCTTATTCTCTTAAATTCACCACGTGTACTCTAAAGAAACCGACTGAAAATAATATATCCAGAAATGTGTTCGAATGATATTTTACATCTGAATACCTGTATTAATTTATATGCATTTGTGTTTACTTGATTGATCATTTAAATAAGTTGAAAATATGCAGTTCAAGGTTTTTAAAACCCATTCAGGACTAATTAGTTATTGGTTGACTGCTCCCCCAGCCTAATTAATTTTTCACTAGCCTTACAATTAAAATAGAGCTACACAAAATTGAGTATAACTAGAGTTCTTTTCAAAATAATCTTGATTTGTTTTTTGCAGCTTAACAAAGACATTCCAGGCTACAATGTGATATAAATTTTTGTGCACCTTTACAATTTCTACTGACCACAATTTCTAATAATTCTGTGAACTTTTTTTTTATCAAAATTGTTTTTCATGTTTCGTAGCAGCTCACAAGCAGTTTTTTGATACTGACATTGTTGGACCTATGTTAGATTGATAGCAAACTTTATCAGCAGCAAATAAAAAAAAGATTTCTCAATTCCGAGCAATAGAACAGGTGTTACTAGCTTCTAACCAACACTACGTCACTGACAGTTTTATCAATTATATAATCAAACAATTTGTTAATTTATATTGAAATGCATTGCAGAGGTTATTATGAATATATTATGCACAAAAGATACTCAAGTTACCAGCTAACAGACAATCAATTACCAGCAAAAAAAATAGGTGTAAAAATACAGTAAAATATATTGTAAAAAATACAGTAAAAATGAATATGCATGAAAACGAAACAATATATACATGTATAATAAGGGTGTGTTCATTAAAAAATTATGACACGGTGAGAGTTATTTGATGCCAACTACACATGCA
Source organism: Watersipora subatra (assembly GCF_963576615.1). Taxonomy (NCBI): domain Eukaryota; kingdom Metazoa; phylum Bryozoa; class Gymnolaemata; order Cheilostomatida; family Watersiporidae; genus Watersipora; species Watersipora subatra. The sequence continues at coordinate 13,765,481 of NC_088713.1, forward strand.
TATTTGCTGCCACTATAAGTTAGTTGATGCAGTATTCATCAGATATTGGTGTTGAAGCCCTAGGCTCATCATCAACGGCATCATCACTCACAAGCCCTTGACTGTCTTCACCTTCATGTAGCAAATATGATACAGCCTAAAAAAATTGTGCTTTAGTAGCTTTTCAGGGTAAATACCTGATAACAAATTGAAAATAAGTAGTCTACTGCAGCTAACAATTGGTAATACAAATTGCAAATATTTTTTGATACTGTAAATAATTATAAACACAAAAAGTCATGAAGATGATTACTGTGGTAAGTGTCCCCTATCGACCAATATTAGAGCCTAGTGGTTGGGGCTAGTTTATAGTAGATGTTGAGGTTGAGAACTATATGCTTGACTAATTGTGGGTTGAACAATTGGATATAAATGAAATAAGAAATTTTTATTATCTTGTAGTTCTACAAGGAAATCATAAAACTATTGTTTATTATGGGGTAATAGAGTGATGAGTTCATGCTGCAAAAAGATCTAAATTTTATTGGATTTAAAATGTTATAATCATGTGTATCATGAAAAAAATCCATATCTTACACTGTTAGAATAAAGTTTGTTAGAAATTCACAAGAAAAATTTCGGCTTTTTATCGTTTTTTTTCGGTAAAATTCTATAAATAGCCACATAAAACTTACCTTCTTCTATCAGAAAATTCTCATTTTCTTCTTGAACATTACTTTTGTTGCTATTTTCTTCCCCTGAGCTGATTACCGCCTCTAATTCACTTAAAAATTTTGCCATCGTTCGGATAAACCTTTTCTAAAATGGCGATCATCAAATTTCCAAAACAGTTGATATCTATCACATAATTTGTTAGTTAAAACTTTCTGGTCCAATCACATATTTGGTATCAAAATGATGCCCAGACTCTTAAACTTCGTTTGGTGAATGAATAAAACCTATGTACCTAAACAGCTAAGCAATAGAGCAAATCAAAGTTTAACCCGAGTACTTCGGGAATGGGCCCTGGAGAGCACAACTCTTCCCGAGGTATTCGGGAACAGTCCTGAGTGGGTTAATTGAATCAAAATATTTAATGACAACACAACTAGCGGAGTCCTCATTACCCCAATGGCACGCTTAAAAGGTGGATAGTGTACTTATTCTGCTACAAATAGTTATAAACTGTTATATTTTTAGTATTAATTTGATTATAGCATGCTGATCCAAATATTTCTAAAAGAACAATTGTATTCCGTAAATATTATGTAGTCATACACACTTTACGCTGTAAGTTCAAACCAATTGGAAGCCCATAGTTACACGTTACGCAGTAATTTAAAAATACAATGACTATTAACTAATCAATGAGCTATTGAAAATAGTATGATTTACCCTTTTATTTTTCAATTTAATAACAAAACATTAAAGTGCAAGCATAGATTATGCCAAAGGAAAAGGTCCAGACAATGAAATTTTGTGAAACATTCTATTTTCTTTAAATGTAAACTCAGCAGCAACTTGAATTTTTTCTTTTATTGCTTTTCTAGTGGTCATTCTATCATTTTTAATGAATGACTAGTTGCGACTTAGTTATTATGTTTTGCTGTTCTGTTGATAATATCAACAAGTCCATATTTATTTATATTATTTATTTAAAATGACTTTGTGTCAAACCGGTTGTGAATAGATGTTGCTACAAAAACCTAAATACAAGCCACATTAGATAGTTACTGCCTATACCACTTCTTGCATTAACTGACATGGTTTAGGCTGACAAAGACTTTTACAAGATACAGTCTGGACAATGCCAGCAAATGTTAATCTGGTAAGTAAAGGCAGAATTTGCCGAAAGAATGACAATATTTCAAAATCAAGTTTTCAACTGGCGAGCATCCCTACTGCACAGCTGATTAAGCAGGTTCAGCAGTTGCAAAAACAACGACATGGTCATTAAGCCCTCTAATGTCAGATATGTGAAGGACAGTGGCACATCCAAAAAAACTGGGTTAGCAAAAAAAATCTGGGAAAGCGGTTCAGCATTTTAAACTTGTAGACACATTTTTGCTTCTTATCTATATTCAACATTATTGCGTAGACTCCCTTTGCCACCATTGATATGTTGGTTAGAGTTTGGAGCCAAAACTGCTTTCTCTATGCAATAGAAATGGAGTTATATGTAAGTTAATTCACGAGTGCAATTTATAAGCAATACAAAAAAATTACCTTGCCTGTGAATCATATATATATTAAAAAAATGAAGATCAAAAAAAAAAATTCGAACACATGAAAAAAACAACTAATGATCGTAAATCAAAATATTCTATCAATTATTTAGCCAGTTGCATTTTGATTGTTGCTTTTGGTTGAACACAATCTATATCTTCTCAGAACAATTATTTTTTGCATTGCTGAACTAATTGGTACTACCATTCAAACAACTTTTTAGTCGAGCAAAGCATTCACGCCCAGCCAATAAGCATACATACTTTTTCCGTAGATGAAGAGAAACTTTTTGCCACATGCCACAACTTTCTGCTCTTTGCTAAGCAAATATTTTAGCCCTGAACAATTAGTAGAGAGTTTATCGTAACTACTAATTCTAATTGTTAGTTGTTGTAACACAAATTTACCAACTGGTAAACTGGTTTTAAAAAGGTGCATCACAAAATAAAACCACATGGCCTCACAGAAGTTTCTTATGCTGGAACAAGTCTCTTACCATGATAGAGTTGGTAAAGTGTGGTACAGATTAATTATTTATCCATCAACCTAAGATCCTTTTTACAGGTCTTGAATTTAATTATACAGAACCTTATAAAGAGGTTGAAAAAAGAAACTCATACAGTAATGTTCATAAACAATGCAAGGTCTTGCATAAGTTTTATTTGAGATATTATTTCAGTCCTACCTGAGTTGGGAGTGATCAAACTTGCAAGACTCCATGCTAAGTTTCTTCAGGGAATCCAGATTTTCAACGACAACAGGACTAGCAAAAGCCATTTTACTGTGAGAGAGGTTCAGCTCTTTTAAGCTGGGCAGTGAAGCAAGTCTGTAACAAAAGGTCCAAATTATCCATTGATTTTAACTTCTGATTTCATAGTTATCTGTTCTATGTTGAAGCTAACACTTCTTTGTGAATACAAAGTATATTTTTTTGTTTTTACAGGCCATCTATTTAACCAGGCATATATAGAGTAATCATTCAATTGGAATAGATAATTGCAACATATTGAACATTGTCTATACAGAATAAAAGAAATCTGAATGATTGAAAAGCAAAAATTAAAGCAAAATGGGTTTCGTTGTCAAATTACTATGGAGACCCAATTATACCTAAATGCAGATTTGGCAGGGGGCGGAAACTGTGATAAAAATGGGATGAAATTTAATTTTACCAAAGCTATGTATTATCACAATCTCATATTTCTGTTTTGTCAATATTCTAATTTTCAATAAAAATCAACATAGGTTTGGTGGACTTTTCAACCGATATTTTCCCATAGCTCCACAGCCATGAAAAAGCTTTGATAGTTGTGAAAAATTCAAACTTTTTTTAAACTACACAAGGCGCATACTAAAAATTATTTACAGTTCAGAGTCAAATATTTGCTATAGCTTTTCTTTATATGTTGCTCAATATTTATGTCAAGCTGGTCAGTAATAAAGGAATCCAATGATTTTTGTAATTTTTCGCCATCAAATTAATTATTTTAAGTAGACAAAATTACATATTATTCAAAACCTAATATTTAAAACAGAGATGTATAATTTGTCATCTCAGAAAACTGATGCCATCTAAAGGCCACAAGTATGAGACAGATTGAGCGTAGACAGTTTTCTGGTTCTCTTTCGCTACAACCGTGAGCATGTTTGAGTCAAAGCATTCATGAAAACTATTACTGCTGCAAATAAAATAATCACTTTTTAGTGGTCCTAATTATCAATAGAAATTTTCCGAACCTCACAAATCTAACAAGAGTAAAACTTTTGCAGCTGTTGATACTTCTGACATGACTGGCCATTGCTAATAAAGTATATCGATAAAATTACCTAGACAAATAAAATAGAAACATCAGGATGTGCTGTAGACATATTTCATATTGACCAAAAGTAAACAGATATTTTTTTTGTATGAAGCCTACTAAAACTGTTTTTGATGCACAAACGCTTTGCCGAGTTATACCATTTGGCTTGTGGTAGCGAAAGAGCTAACTCACTTGTTTTCTATAGAGAAAATGTAAATTATATTTATTATATTCATAAGTTGCGAGTGGCACAAGTTAGGAAGAGCTTGGTTCATGTTTTCTATCACCTGCCTAGTTAAACTTTGCTTGTCAAGCTGAGCAGATAAATTGTCGAAATCACATGGATATGGTATGTGATATATGAAACTAATGAAAAATTCGTCATCTGAGTTAAAATTACTGATTATTATCGAGGTAGGTTTAGGTGCACTCATACTCTCTATTAGTATCTTACTAAGATATTACTTGTTGGACTGAACGCAAATAATGTCTCTTTGAATTACCGTAAAACGGTAAATCAAACACGTACAGTGTTGTATACATGTAGGTTTCATTTTTTTCCATTTTTCCCTAGAGTGCATTTATATTAGAGATAAAGTTCCAATAGCGGGTGGTGTTGCATATATCAACTGCTTCATCAAAATTTTGGAAAAATAAATTTAGCCTTATTGGAAAAGCCATGCTACTGTTAGCTATGTTTTGTAAATTCCTTTATGCAGAGAGACATCAATGCCATCGACCCTAGCTTTTTTGTATAACTGTTTTTCATCCGAGTTGAAGTTTCAGACTGAGTTAAATGAGAAACTGCTTGGAGTAAAACATGGTCAGATACTGCTATTATTTTATTTTATTGACAGTTGGAATGTTGTTTTGATTTAGTTATAAATGAACAAACATTTAAAAAAATAAAGTTGTTTATTTACCTATGTTAGTAAAATTCATCTAATTTCGGTTTTTTCAAAGCAGAGAAAGCTTAAAGAAAAAGGTAATGGTTTCATTACGTCTATATAACTTCCTAAATTTTTTTATGAAATCTAACCAAAAAGTAATCGATGAAAATATATTTCCAAAGCTAATCCGATTATTTTTCTTATCTTTACTCTTTTTACTTATCTTTGTCTCTGTCAAATCTTTATTTTTAACTCTTATCCGACGGATAAAATCATGAAAGCGACTTCATCGCAAAAGTTTTTGAACCTTTGCTAGGCAACAAGCTTTTAATTAAAAACCAAAGTGAGCTATTATCTATGAATTTTGTTGAGCATTGAAATAATTTTTAAGGATCGTTGAAATCCCCAAGTAAGTTTATTCTCTTAGACACACCACCTTTTTTAGAGAAGCTGACTCAAAATAAATTAGCCAGAAATGTATTTGAATGAAATTTTACATCTGACTACTTGTTTTAATTTATATGTATATTTGTTCACATGATTAATCTTTTAAATAAATTGTAACTATGCATGACAAGGTTTATAATTAAACCCACATATTTAATGACAACACAACTAGCGAAATCGTTTTTAACACAATGGCACGTTGATGGAGTGGAAAGTGTTGTAATTCGGCCACAGATGGTTATGAACAATTATGTTTTAATTTCAAGTAGTTTTTAGCACACATATTTGAATATTTCTAACAGAGCTAATGTATTTGGTTAGTATTCTGTAATCATATATTCTTTACGCTGAATGGGCAAACCAATTGGAAGCCCGCAGTTGAAAATTATACAGTAACATAAAGACACAATGACTAATGATTAATCAATGAAGTAAGGAAGTTAATTTAAATTATATTTCAATTTCTAACTTATTAACACTTATCAACATGTGCAAGCATAGATTATGCAATAGGAAAAATCCGGACAAAAAGATGTCTTGAAGGAATCTTTTTTATTAGAGTAAACTCGGCAGTAATTTTGCAATTTTGTTTTATAGTTTGTATAATTTGGTCACGCCATTATTTTTAATGAATGACTAATTAGAACTTAGTTATTACGTTTTGCTGTCCGTTTGATAAAATCAACACCGCCTTATTCATTTTGGAAAATTACTTTTTGTCAAACTGGTCATGAGTAGTTGTTTTTACAAGAACCTAAATACAAGTTAAATTAGATAGTTACTGCCCAAACCGACACCTGTACTGACCAACGTGGTTTAGGCTGACACGGATTTTCACAAGATGCAGTCAAGAGAAATCCAGCAGATCTTTGTTTGGTCTGTATAGAAAGATCTTGCCAAAAGAGGGACAATATAGCAAAATTATATTTTTAACTGACTAGCATCCCTGCTGCGCAGCGGTTGAAACAGGTTCATCGGTTCAAAAACAACCACATTGCTTTTAAGCTCTTTAGAATCAGGTAAGTGAAAGTTAGTGGCACATCTAAAAAAGCTGGCTTAACAAGAAATAAATCAACTGAGAAAACGTTAAGCATTTTAAATTTGTAGAGACATTTTTGCTTTATAACAACTATATTCAATATTATTGTGAAGAATGACATCTTCGATTAGTTTGCTAGAGTTTATAGCCAGAATCTCTTTCTTTTTGCAAGAGTAATTGAGTTATATGTAAGTAAGTTTAAGTAGTGTAGTTTATAAGCTATATAATAATACTAATAATAACATATTATGTGTCCGAAATATAATATATTTTGGATATATTCCTTGTTTTCGATATAGTATATCAAAAACAAAGAGCATAAAATACAATATTCATGACACCAGAAAAAAAATTTAACAAATTTTTAATCAAAATATTTTATCAATTGCTGGACCAGTGAAATTCTGATTGTTGCTTTTGTTTTAAAATAATCTGTAATCCATACCTGCTAACATCAACTATTCGTTGCTGTTCTTAACAAGTTTATATTAGCAATCAAACAATTTTTTTGGTCAGACAAAACTTTTTCATGTAGCCATTGAAAGTATATACTTTTCGCAAAGGTGAATAGAAACTTTAACCATGTGCACATTTTGCACATGCTTTCTTAGGACAGGTTTTAGCCCTCAAAGGAACTGAAGAGTTTATTGTAACTTCTAATGCCAATAGTTAGTTGTTGTAACACAAATGTAAAAACCAATAAACATCTTTTAAAAAGGTGCATCACAATGTGAAACCACACCGTCTCACAAATGCTTGTTATGTTGGAACAAGTCTTTTACTATGATAGAGTCTGTTAAAGTTCTGCACAGGCTGAATATTTATCCAGCAACCTAATTTCCTATTTTAAGGTATTGAATTTAAACATTCAGAAATGTACAAGGAGGTTGAAACAAGAAACTCATACAGTAATGTTCATAAACAAGGCAGGGTCTTGCATAAGTTTTCTTTAGGATAATATTTCAGTTTTACCTGAGTTGGGAGTGATCGAACTTGCAAGACTCCATGTTAAGTTTCTCTAAGGAATCTAGACTTTCCAAGACAACAGGACTAGCAAAACCCATTTTACTGTGAGAGAAGCTCAGATCTTTCAAGCTGGGCAGTGAAGCAAGTCTGTAACAAAAGGTTTAAAACTATCCAATGACCTCAACGTCTGAATCAGAGTTATCATTCAATGCTGAAGCAAATATTTCTACGAGAATACACCATTTTATGTTGATTGTTTCAACAGGCCAACCTTTTAACCAGGCATAAATGGAGTAATCACCTAACTGAAATCAAGAATCACATCATATTGATCATTGTATATCCAGAATAAAAAACTTAATAATTGAAAAGCAAAAAATTAAAAAAAATGAGTTTTGTTGCCAAATTACAATAGAGACAAGCTACCGTAAACACAGATTTGGCAAGATGCAGAAACTTTGAAAAAAGATGAAGTGAAAATTAGTTTTACAAAGATTATATATTATCACATCCTGATATTTCTATTTTGTCGACTTTGTAGTGCTCAATAGAAAATCAAATCAAAAGTTGTGAACTTTTCAACCAATATTTTCCGACAGCTTCACAGTCGTAAAAAAAGCTTTAATACTGTAGCTATGAAAAAATCTGGAAAAACTTTAGTAATTTTTCAGCTTATCCAGCTCACCTACCAAAACTTGAAAGTTTTTTGTAAACTGCGCAAGGTGCATACTATAAGAATTGATTTCAGCATAGAGTCAAAAATGTCCTATAGCTTTTCTTAATAAGTTGCATACTTGCTATGGTAAACTATTAAGGAATAAAGGTTTCTAACTATATCCCTAACTTTTTTGCTATCAAATTAATTATTTTATGGGGAATAAATTGCATGTTAAATAAAATCTAATAATGGAAACATGTATCTAATAATTTTTATATCAAAAATGTGATGATCTGTACACCCCACATGTTTAACACAGATTAAGTGTAGACAGATTTTGTCACTTTTGCTACAACCGTGAGCGTGTTTGAGATAAACGATCCAACAAAATCATTACAGCTAAAAGCAAATTAATTGCTCTTTCGTGGTCTCAACAATCGATAGACATTACCCAAAGTTGAAAGTTTTAGCAAGAATGACATATTTGCAGCTGTGGATGCATCTGACATGACTGGTCATTGCAAATACGGTATTGTGATAAAACGATTTGAAAAATTTTAAATAAAAATAGAAGGATGTGCTGTAGAAATATTTCATATTGGCGAAAAGTAAACAAATACATGTAATTGTAATTGCATGAAGCCTAATAAAGTCACACATTGCTGATTGTAAAGAACAAACACTTCGCCAAGCCGTACCATATGGTTTGTGGTAGCAAAAAAGCTAACATATATGTTTTCTATATAATAAATATAAATTAGAATTATTTTACTTAGAAACTTTGAGTGGCATAAATTTGGAAAAGTTGAGTTTATGTTTTCTATCACCTGTCTAGTGAATGTTTGCTTGTTAAATTTACCAAGTACACTGTCCAAATTATATAACATTTGATATGTAAAACTAATGAAACATCCATCATCTGAGTTTAATTTAATGTTCACTATTGGGCAAGGCTAGCTGCGTTTATACTCTCTATCACTATCAAAGTAAAATATTGTTCGTTAGATTGTCACTTTAAATTACCATAAAACATTAATTCGAGTGGGTACAAGTAGGTTCTGCAATTTTTCCTTCTCCATAGAGTGAAGGTTTATAAAAATTGACATTCAAATAGCGGGTGTTGCTCCATATATCGACTAGTTCGTCAGAATTTTGGGAAAATAACTTTCATTGTTATTCTTGCCTATATTTTGTACTTTCCTTTATGCAAGAGACTTTAATGCCGTTAACCTCAGCCTTTTTGTTTAGCTTTTTTATCCAAGTTAAAGTTTCAGACTGGGTTTAACAAGAAACTGCTTTGAGTAAAACATAGTAAGATAAAGTTATTAACTGTTATAGCGGTGTTGCTCTCCGAGTTTAAAAAAAAAATACACAAAGTTACACAGTTAGAGAATGGCCTTTCTTGCACAAGAACAATGACTGTTTTTACATGTCATATTCTGTTATTGAAAAGTTTTCTCATTGTTCATAAAACACTTTAAAGTTTTTTAGTCAGGTTCTAATCTACATTATAAACCAAACTGAAAACAATGAATCGGTTTTAAACTGTACCGATTTCGAACAAAGGTCTAGTTGTGATGATTGCTACAACAAATATTCTCAGAAATGCGGTCACAAAATGTATGGCAGCCCCACAGCTGGTGCTGGACAATTAATTTTTTTTGAATAACATTAAAAATAATGATGAAAAAGACAATGGAATTTCTGTAAAACTATTTGTCATATTAGTACCGGTTTGTGAATACTTTTCTATTGACCACTTTCTATGGTTCTTCATAAAGATCAAAAAGGTCAAATAGTAGTGTCATCCCATTAAAATATGGCACCGTATATTTTACTTTTTTTCTTGGTGTTCCATTAGAGTTGGCGTTCCCATAAAAGGGACGCTCTAATAAAGATGGTATTTGAATATGGAGGTTTTACGGTAGTTAAATGGTACAAGAAGTTTGAAAGAAGAAACTCATACAATAATGTTCATAAACAAGGCAAAGTCTTGCATAAGTTTTCTCTAGAATATTAATTAAGTTTTACCTAAGATGGAATTTATCAAACTTGCAAGACGTCATGTTAATTTCCTCCAGCGAATTCATGCTTTCAATAACAACAGGACTTGCAGAATCCATCTTACTGTATGAGAGATTCAGCTCTTTCAAGCTGGCCATTGATTCAATTCTGTAATGTAAGTTCATAAAAGTATTCAATGAATCAAACTATGCTTTCAAAGTTAGTGCAGTGCAAAATTATGGCAACCCCCTGCGCAATATGACAAGCACCACGTTGCATTGCAAAGTTTTGTGCGTGAAATAAAAAAAAGTAAGCAATTTTATACATCATTTAGCTCAAAGATTTGTGAGCAACTCAAAGATGCATTTGAATTCTGTCACACTCTAACTGCTTTTTGTTTAACTGGAAAATATATATTTTTAACGGTGGAGATTTTGTCGCTATAGTGAAAGTGTTCGAAGTGGTTTGGCATCAAACATTGCTTATTTGAGGGAAACTTACAAGCTAAACTTTTTGTACAAGTTATGGTGGCCTAAAAAGAGCTGTTGAGTTTAAAATTGACGTCTAGTACTTTGTTGGCCAGCCTTTATTTCTGATTACACCGCGACACCACCTTGGCATGCTGTCAACAAGCTTTCAAGTTTGTATAGGTGTCACTTCGTAATGCCAGGCCTCAATAATATTCTCAATCAGTTCTCTTTTGCTAGTAGGTTTGTGCTTGCTAAAATCTATGCCCACTTGTTGCCATAAATTTTCTATCGAATTGAAGTTGAAAGATTGTGCGGGCCAGTTTAGAAACTCAACTTTTTGGGTATCGGCAAGTTTCTCCCTCTGCTTTTTTGAACAGTAGTGAGTTTGTGTTGCTTCACATCCTCTCAATTCATTTTCAATTAGTCTTCTCTTCACTAATGAAGATGAGGCTTCTACTCTATTAGAATTTTTCCATTCTCTTCGCCGGTCAGTGCCGGTTTTCTTTCTGTTAGAAAATGAAAGTCGCACCGAACTGCAGTCATCTCTGGTAGAGATTTTGCGTTTTCTTCCTATGCCTTTATCATTATTTGTCATGCCTGTTGAATTCCATCTGTTGAATTTGCCAACAACACCTTTCATGAAACATTGAACCTCCTTAGCAATCCGCTTGTTTGATTTTCCCTGCTGGTGAACTTGAATGATTACAGCTCTGTTCTTATCAGTCAACCTAATGTTGAGATGTAATTTTAAAAAGGAAATCGCTGGTCATTGTGAGTCGACTGTTATAGCCCACTGGTCATTATTGAGATAGATTTGAGAGTCTTGAGATAGTTTTGCATTGTTGATAAGTTTCTTACACGTCTTCAACATTCTGTGCAATGCTTAGCAGATTAGAATACTTCAAATACTCTGTTTGGGGTGGTTAAGCGAGTGACAAGTTTACAATGAGTTTAGAGATTAGAAGTAAAGTAAGCTCTTTAGCTTTTTGTAAACGATGAAACAAACACTTTCACCAAATTAAATGAAAAGGTCATACATTTAGCTTAGAATGATTTATAGATGTAAAGAATTAGACTAGTTTGAAATGAGATATGAGGCCAGAGATGCTATTGGATAACACTTTGCAAAGGGGTTGCCATAATTTTGCACACCACTATAGTTGTTATTTGGTTCTACAGGTCAACAGTCTAACCACTCAGGGTAAATCGATAATCTTGTCATGTTGAGCATTTTAAATCTAGAATGACTGGAAACAATAAAAAAAGTGATAAATTTCAAAGAAAATTTGTTGTATTGCCAAATTACTATAGATATAAGCCACTGTAAGTGTAGAGTTTGCAGAAGGCTAAAACTGTGACAAAAACATGGGGTAACATTTAATTTTACCATTACTGCGTATAACCAGAATTTAATAATTATGATCTGCTATTTTTCTATGGTTTATTTTTACAGCCGCTTTGCTGTACAATTACAAAGCTTTAACATTTTAAAAAATTGCACATATCGCATATTAACTTTTTCGTTACTGAGCTAAATTCGCTATTTTTACCATATTATTTCAAACGAATTTTGGAAAATTTGATATACCACTAGATTCTATGCAATATCTCAGGAATCATATGTATATATGTAATCCATTCAAGAATGCATATATAATTTCCCTGTCAAATGCATCTTATTCAGGACAAAATACTCTAAAATGATAAGTAACAAAATGTTTAGTGACTACCACTATCGCAAAATTTCTGACAAATCATTTGCATTAAAGAAACACAGTTATTATTGTTTTATTAATTTCTATTGGCCAGATTATTGCTGTTAATGAATGCTCGGTTACGACTTAGTTACTATGTTTTGCTGGTGTGTTAATAAAATCAACAACAACTTTTTATTAGGAAAAATGACTAATCAAGAAAATGAATCAATGAAAATCACAAGAATCTAAATATAAGTTACATTAGATAGTCACTGTCTTTACTGACACCCACACCGGCTGATGAAGTTTAGGCTGACTCAGGCTTTTTCAACATACGGTCTGGAGAATGCCAGCAATTTGCTGCTCACTCAGTAAATAAAAGGCTCGCCACAAAAAATGGCGATGTTGCAAAAACACATCGTCGACGGCTTCGCCTCACTGGTGCAACAGCTGATGAAACAGGTTCAGCAGTTGGAAAAAAGAAGGACATCCCCTTTACCCTTCTAGTATCAGGTTTACAAAAGTCTGTGGCAAATCTAAAAAGACTGTTTTAGCAAAAAACGTCTACACTGATAAAGCTGTTCATCATTCTAAAATTGCAAACATATTTTCACTTTAAAACTATGCTCAAAAATATTGCAAAAAAGGTCATTGAACTCATTGTTTTTGTGGCAGGGTTTGAAGTCATATTTCTTGAAGTGTATTTCTTGGTTCAATACAAAATTATTTATATATAAGTTAATTTATAAATAGAATTTATAAATTATGTAAGAATAAGCTAACACATAGATCAAATATATATTTAGAAATAAATCACATAAAAAACAACACTTAAACCAATGAAGAAAAATAAGTACAATTTTGGACAAAAATATTTTGCCGATCGATTGGCTAGTTGCAATCTGACTGTTGCTTTTTTAAATGCAATCCTTGCCTTCTGGCAGCAACTCATTTTTGCACCACTGAAATAGTTTGTATTAGGATCCAAACAATTTTTTTAGCTGCACAAAACTTGTATGTGTAGCCATTGAGAATACAAACTTTTTGCATAAATAAAGTGAAATTTTCAGCCAAATGCACAGCTTACACCTGCGTGCTAAGTGCATATTTTACTTTTCATGTAGATAACAAATTATATTAGCTGCATGTACAGCTTGCACATGTGTGTTAAGAATATATTTTACCTTGGAACCGCAAAATGGAGTCTATTGTGACTAATTGGGTCAAAAATAGTTTCTGTAACACATTTACAAACCGGTAAACTAAATTTAATATCTTCTAGGACAACATGAAACCACATGGGTTGATATGGGTTAGTTACAATGAGAAAAATCTCTTACCACAATGTATATGGTTACGGTGCATCAATGGCAAAGTATTTGTCCAAAAATCTAACTTCTTATTAGTAGTTATTGATTTTGAACATTCAGGATTGTGAAAGAGATTAAAACAGAAACTCAGACAGTAATTATCATAAATGTGACAAATCCTTGCAAAAGTATTTTGCAATACTAGTTCAAACTTACCTGAGTGGTGATTTGGAGAGGTTGCAATGGTGCATGCCAAGTTTTTCTAAAGAATCCAGATTTTTGAGAAGAATAGGACGAACAGAATTCATATTACTGTAAGAAAGGTTCAGCTCTTTTATTCTGGGCAGTGAAATAAGTCTGTAACAAAATGCTAAAAACTACCCAATGAATTCAAACTTTGCATTCCAAGTTCTTTGTTTCATGTTGAAGCAAATATTTCTATGAGAATACAATTTTTTCTGTTTTTTGGCTCTACAGGTCACTTTTTTCAGCTCAACTAACAAAGCTTAAAAGTTTTAATAAACTGCACAAATCGCTTTACAAAACTTACCTTTAATATGGAGTCAAATATGTCTAACAGCTTTATTTCATATATTCCTCACTAGTTAGGTCAAGCTGGTCAGGACTAAAAGTTTCTAACGATTAACTTCATTTTTCACCATAAAATTAAATCTTATAGAGGGACTTGATTGCATATTTTTGTAAATCTAATATTTGAAAAAAGTATTAATAATTTGCCGTATAACAAAACTGAAGCTATGTGGAGGTCACAACTATGACACAAGTTGAGCTAAGACAGTGTTTAGGTCACTTTTACTGCAACCATGAGCTCGTCCGAGATAAAAGGCATCATTACAGCTAAGAACCAAACAGTCACTCCTCAATTGTTGTTTTAATTGTTAGAAATTACTCAAAGTTCTTTGATGTAACATTAGTGAAACATTTGAACATTTGCAGCTGTAATGCATCTGACATGACTGGTTGTTGCTCATAAGACTGCAGTAAAATGACCTGAACAAATAAAATACAAATACTTGGATAGGCTGTAGACATACTTTATATTGGCAAAATGTACACTGATTATCGTAATTGGATGAAGCATACATTGCTTTTATATATGGCTTAGCATGGCTTTTGGTAGCAAAAGAGCTAACTTACTTGTTTTCTATTCATAACATCAAACTTTATAAATAGTGATTTTTAAAAAAGTGTAATTTTTATAAATAGTGTAATTTTGGGTGAGCTGAGTTTATTTTTTCTATCACCTGCCTTGTGAAAATCTGGACAAGTTCAAAAACTAGACAAGTTCATTGGCGAGTTATGAGGTATGTAATACATAAAACTAATGAAACATCCATCATTTGAGTTAAATTTAATGTTTACTATTGGGTTAGGTGTAGCTGTGTTTATACTGTTTATCACTACCTTAGTGAAATGTTGCTTGTTGGGTTAAACACATGTATTACCTCTTCAAATTCCCTTAAAACAGTAATTTGAAAATTCAAAAACTGTTTTTTTTACCCCCTTCTTTAGAGTGAAGTTGGATTAGAGCTGACAATCAAATAGTGGCTAGTGCTGTATATGTATATTGACTAACTCACCAGAACTTTGAGAAAATAAATTTTGGCTCATTTGTAAAATCAATGCTAATGTCGCCTATAATTTGTATTTCCTTTCATGCAAAGAAACAATAATACCATCAACCTCAGCATTTGTGCTCTACAGTTTTTGGTATTTAAATCAAAGTATTGGACTGAGTTAAACAAGTAACTGTTTTGAGTAAAAAATGTTAAGATACACTTACTAAATGTCTCAATAGTGTCACTTTCAAAGATTCAAAGAGAATACCTCAACTTTTCAAGTTAAAAGTTCTTTACCTCATAGCAATGGATGCCATTAAATGTTGTACATTGATTTTAAAGAGTTTTATCATCGTTCATCAGATGTTTTAAAGTTTATTAATCAGAATTTAATTCACAAAAAGGACAAACTGAGACAATGGATCAGATTTAGGCCTTGGCGACTTCTAACCAGGGTCTAGTTTTGACTATCGTGACATTGAATATTCTCAGAAAAGCAGCCACAAAATCTATGGCAGCCGCACAAAAAGCGCCCAATAATTAATTTTTATTGATTACAGTTATTAGTATTACTGCAATTGTCGAAAATAACAATGTATTTACTATAGCGCCATTTGTAATTTCTCTTACTGGCTTGTGGACTCTTTTCCATTGACCATTTTCTTTTGTAGGTTCATAAAAATCAGCGAAGTCAATTAGCTGTGTCATTTAATTCAATGATAGCACTGTATTTTGTTACCCTTCTTTGTGGCATACTTTTAAAGATGGCATTCAAATAAAGGTCATCATCAGATAAAGATCACTTTTAAATAGAGGTTATACAGCAATTAACATTCAGAGTTAAATATTCTCCATGAACAGGCAAGTAACTGAATGCATTACAAAAATGAATAAAGTACTTTTTCAGTAGTAGATATAGACATTTAGAGAATTTTTTGATTTTATTGTAAAATATCAGGAAATTAAAAAAAACATTCGTTTGCCATTAACTTATATTAGTACAGTTCATCTAATTTCAGTTTTTCCAATGCTGAAAAAGCTTATCAAAAAAAGATTAATAGGTTATTTGATCTTATATAACCACCCAAAATTTGCTATGAAATGTTACCAAAATTTAATACCGAAAGAATTTTCAGAGCTAATCCGACTACTATTTGCTACAGGCACTAGATAGGGATGAAATCATAAAAGCAGCATTAATACTGTTTTGCAGCCTACATATACCTTTGCTACTTATCAAAAATTTAATCAAGATCCAGAGTGAACTATTTTCTATGACCTCAGTAAAGCTTTGAAATAATATACAAGTATCATTAAAATCACCAAGTGTGCTTATTATCTTATAAACACCACTTATACTCTAAGAAATATGACTGAAAATAACATACTAAGAAATATTTTTTTAAAGAGATTTTCCATCTGATCACCTGTTTTGATTTGTATGCTTATGTATTTGCCTGATTGATCATTTGAATAACTCGTAACTACCCAGGTCAAATTTTTTCATTGAACCCAAATGTTTAATCACAACACAACTAGTGAAGGTCTTTTACCACAATGGCGCATAAGGGGGAAAGTGTCGTAAATCCGCTACAAATTGTTATAAACTTATTTATTTTAGTACAAAGTTGATTGTATCATGCGGATTCACATGTTTCTAAAAGAAAAATGTAAGTCAGTTTTATGGGTCAAAATTCCAATGATGCACAGTTTAAGTTGAATGGCCAAACCAATTTGAAGCTCATAGTTGCATACAACAATGTAAAAATACAATGACTAATAAAAAATCAAAGAAGTGACTGAGAGAATTAGCGTTCATTTAAAAATTCAATTTAATAAAAGGACTTTGAAGCGGAAACATAGGTTATGCAGAATGAAAAGACCTCACACAGAGATGTTGTAAAACTTGGTATATTTTCTTCATAATAAACTAAGCAGTATGTTAGCTTTTTCTGTTTTTGTTTTTCTATTTTTCATATAATTAATTTTAATAAATGACTTTTTGCAATTTAGTTAATATGTTTTGCTGTTTTGTTCATGAAATCAACATCACCTTATTTTTTACGAAAAATGTTTTTGTCAAATTGGTCCTGAGTAGATGTTTGTACAAGAGTCTAAATCTATGTTACATTAAACAGTTACTGCCCATACCGACCCCGTCCCTGGCCGATGCGGTTTAGTTTGACACAAATCTTCTCAAGATATGGTTTGGAGAACACCAGCAAGTCTTTTTTCAAGCCGTAGATAAAGATTTTGCCAAAGTATTGGCAATAATGCGAAATCATCTTTTCCAATGGCTAGCATCCCTGCTGCACAGCTGATGAAGCAAGTTCACCAGTTGCAAAAAAACCATATAGCCCTCTTTCAGTGTCTGGTTTGTGAAGGCTAGTGCCACAATCAGAAAAATCCTGACTTTGCAAGAAACAACCAAACTGAGAAAATGGTTCGTTATTCTAAATTTGTAGGCCCTTTTTCACTTAATAACTTATTTTCAATACTATTGCGTAAAAGCCCATTTCACCCATTGGTAGGTTTGCTAGAATTTGAAGTCAAAGCCGACTTTTTTGTGCAATAGAAAATATGTTATATACAATTTTACTCATTAGTGCAATTTGTTAGCTATATAATAATAACATAGCCTGTGAGCCAAAATATATATTAATAAACAAATAACATAAAAACAATAATGATAAACATATGGAAATAAATGAACTATTTGTGTATCACAATAATTCATCAATTGCTTGGTCAGTTGCATTTTGGTTGATGCTTTTGTTTGTTTTGTTTGCTTGTTTGTTTGTTTATTTCCATCTATAATATTACTATCACAAAAAATAATATGAAGAGTGTTTCTTACAGTTTAAAAGGACAGGATAAATAGAAAAAAAGTCACTCCAGGAAAAGTGATGATGAGGTCCCTGCGCGCAATAGCAAGGCTAATCAAGACGCGGAACCTGAAAGTAGTGTCAGCAGAAGTCTGTCTAGTTAGTTTAGTCTAGTCTGGTTGTCTGAGGTAGCATTTCAGTTCATTTTTGAAAGAATTAGCATTTACAATTTTATGCAGTGTAACCGGTAGTAGATTCCATAGCAATGACTCTTGATAATTCAAACAACATTGACCAGCTTTTGATTTAAACAATGGTATTTTTAGGTATATGTGTGTTTGACGAGTAGTTAAATGTGTTATTGTCCTGTTTTGGTTTATTTCATAAAATAGGTTTTGTGCTTTTATCAGTACTTTGTATTTGTATAACTTTTTAATAGTTGAAATTCTATTTAGGTTGAATAGCGGATTAGCAGAAAAATCAAAAGCTTTCTTGTGAAATATTCTGAGTAAAGTATTCTGAGATTTTGTTTGAATGCAATCCATATATTCTGACACCATGTATTGTTGTACTGCTGAACTAGCTGATATTACCATTCAAACAATTTTTGAGTCAAGCAAAACTTTTACGCATAGCTTTAAAGAATATAAACTTGTTGTGTAGATGAAGAGAAACTTTCGGCCACATAAACATTTTGCACATGCGTACTAAGCACTGTTTTTATCGCAGAAAAAGTAGTAGAGAGTTTATTGTAACTATATAAAATTTTCATGAATATGAAGAGAAACTTTCGGCCACACAAACATTTTGCATGTGCGTACTAAGAACTGTTTTTATTGCAGAAAAAGTAGTACAGAGTTTATTGTACTACTAACACCAATAATGAGTTGTAACATAAAATTACCAACCAAAAAAGTGATTTTAGAGAGGTGCATCACAAAGCAAAACCACACAGCCTCACATAGGTTTGCCATGTCGGAGATGTTTCTTGCTTCGATAGATTTGGTTACACTGCAGGACAGGCTGATTAATTCTAAAAAAACAGTTTTCTATTTGTGCGAATTAAATTTAAACATTCGAAACAGTACAATGTGATCAAAAGAAGAAACCCATACGATGATTTTCATCAACAAGGCAAAGTCTTGTATAAGTTTTCTTTGGGATACTATTTCAGTCTTACCTTACTTTAGAGTTAGCAAATTTGCAAAACTCCATGTTGAGTTTTTCCAGTGAACCAATATTTCTCATGACAGCAGGGCTAACAGGATCGAATTTATTGTGAGAGAGAGTCAGTTCTTTTAAGCTGGCCAGTGAAGCGAATCTGTAATGGAAGGTCCTAAAATTATCTAATGACTTAAAACTCTGCAATCCAAGTTACTGGTTCCACATTAAAATAATTTATTTCACGAGAATACAAAATATTCTTTTATTTGGTTTTACAAGTCAGCAGTCTAACCATGTGTATATTGAGTAAGCACTCAGTGTAAAATAATAATCATGTTATATTCAGCATTTTAAATCTAGAATTAAGAAAAACGAATCAGCGAGGCAGTAAATATTGAAGAAAATGAGTTTTATTGCCAGATTACAATAGAGACATGGCAGTGTAAACGCACAGTTGGCAAAAGGTCAAAACGTTGTCTAAAAATGAGATAAAATCTAATTTCACAATGACCGCAAATAATCAAAATATGATAATTATGTTTTGTTGATTTTATATCACTACTTTTCACAGTTTCTTTCATGTACCATAACAAAACTTCAACATTTTGAAAGTTGCACATGTGGCATATTACCAGTGAGGTTCAGCATGGGTTAGAGCCAGCTGGACAGGAGTAGAGGTTTATAACGATTGCCTTAACTCTTTTGATTGCAAATTCATTATTTTAATGAAACCTAATTACATATATGTTAAAATGAAATGTTTATAGAGGGTATGTATAAGTTGTCATATAAATCCAATGCCATAAAAATGCCACGACTGTGCTACAGGTCCAACTCAGACAGTCTTTTAGTCATTTTTGCTACAACCAAAAGCATGACTGAGATTAACCATTCATAAAAGTTGTTTCAGCTAAAAATAAATATTTCACATCAAAATTTTAGGAAATGTAAGTGTCGTGATTTTGGGTGGGTTGTGTTTATGTTTCTATCACTCGCCTAGCAAAGTTCTGCTCGTCAAATTGAACAAGTACATTGTCTAATTATAAGGTATGTCATACATGAAACTGATAAACCATTTTAACTTAATGTTAAGTTTAATGTTAACTATTGGGCTAGGTTTTGCTGTGTATATTCTTTCCCTCATTACACTGGTGAAACATCAGTTGGGTGTGCATAAATTTTCATATCAGCTGATCAAAGCAGTCTAAAGAAAAAACTCATACAAAGAAACTTAGAATATACTTAAAAATTACAACAAAGGATTTTGAATAAAATTTTAAATCTCTCTGTTTGATCATATGAATAAAATGTAACTACGATGCCAAGTTCTTTATTTTTACACCTAAATTTTTTATTTCTTTCCTGAAAAAATGATACGGAGAAGGTCACAAATGGAACCAAATAATACAAAAAGTCATTTTGAATGAAGTTTTGTATCCGCTTGAGTAATAATTCAGATAATTAGCAAATATGCATGTCAACATTTTTAATCGAACTAAAATTTTTAATGACAATACAACTATCGGTGTTCTCTCTCCTGCAACGGAACACTTAAGGGTAGACAGTGTCATAAATCTGTAACATATGGTTATAAACAAAAAAAATGTTAACACGAAGTAGACTTTTCCATGCTGATCTAAATATTACTAAAATTACATTTGTATTCTGTAAGTATTCTGTAATCAAACATACTTGGCACTGTATGGTCAAACCAATGGGAAGCCCATAGTTACACATTATACAGTAACATAAAAACACAATGACTAATAATTAATCAATGAAGTAACAAAGTTAGTTTGAATTATATTTCAATTTCAAAATTAAAAACAAATCATTGAGGAGCGAGCTTAAGATGCACAAATAGAAAAACTTCTGACAAAGATATGTTGTGAAACAATCTGTTTGAGTAAATTATCTAAGAAAACTCAGAAATAATTTTACAATTTGGTTTTATTGCTTTTCTGTTAGTCATGTTATTATTTTTAATGAATGACTAGTTGGGGCTTAGTTACTATGTTTTGATGTTCTGTTGATAATATAAACATCACCTTATTTATTATGGAAAATGACTTTTAGTCAAACTGGTTGTGCTTAGACGTTTTTACATGAACCTAAATACAAGTTACATTAGATAGTTACTATCCAAACCAACCCCTGCCCTGACCAATGCTCTTTAGGCTGACACAGATTTTTCCCAGATGTGGCCAAGAAAAAGCCAGCAAACTTTTGTTTGGTCAATATAGAAAGATCTTGCCAAAAGAGTGGCAATATTGCAAAATGATCTTTTTAACTGACTAGCATCCCTGCTGTACAGCTGTTGAAGCAGGTTCAGCGGTTGCAAAAACAACCACATGGCCTTGAAGCTTTTTAGAGTCAGGTTTTTGAAGGGCAGCGGCACATCCAAAAAAAGCTGTCTTAGCAAGAAACAACCAAACTGGGAAAATGGTTCAGCATTTGAAATTTGTAGTCCAATTTTTGTTATAACTATATTGAATAAGACTACATAAAAGCCCATTGCCGCCATTAATATCTTTGCTAGAGGTTAAGGCCAAAACTGGCTTTCTTTGTGCAATAAAAAATTAGTTATATGTAAATTAATTTATAAGTGCAATTCGTAAGCTATATAACAATAATAACCTGTCCTGTGACCAAAATATATATTAAAAACAAAAAGTTATTGATGGCAATAATTAGTTGATGTAACACAAATTTACAAACTGTTAAAATGATTTTTAAAATGTTCATCACAAAGTGAACCCACTCGGCCTCACATAGGTTTGCTAGGTCGGAACAAGTTTTTTACTATGATAGAGTCGGTTGCAGTGTGGTACACAGGCTAATTGTTTAAAAAGCATCCTGGTTGTTTATTAACCCGTCTTGAATTTAAAAACTCAGATCCATGCAAGAAGGTTAAATGAAGAAACTCATACAATAATTTTCATAAACGGGGAAAGTCTTGTGTGAGTTCTTAAGGATACTATTTTAGTCTTACCTGAGTTGGAGTTTATCGTACTCGCAAGACTCCATGTTAATTTTCTCTAGCGAATCTATACTTTCAATGACCACAGGGCTAGCAGAATCTATTTTACTGTAGGAGAGATTCAGCTCTTTCAAGCTGGCCAGTGAGACAAGTCTGTAACATCAAGTTCAAAATTTATCCAACAACTTCAAACTTTGCTTTCAAAGTTACTTGTTTTACGTTGAAGCAACTAATTCCACAAGCATACCACATATTGTGTTGTTTGGTTTTACAGGTGAACAGGCTAACCTCTCAGTGTAAATCTATAATCTTGTTATACTGAGCATTTTAAACCTAGAATGAATGAAATGAATTAACAAAGTAGACAAATAAACAAATATCAAAGAAAATGAGTTATATTCCCAGTTTACAATAGACACCAGCTAGCGTAAATGTAGAGTTTTCAGAAAGCCGAAAATGTTGTTACGCTGGGACAAGTCTCGTAACGCAATGTGGTTGGTTACGGTGCAGTACAGACTAAGTGTTTTTTTCGAGCAATCTAACTTCCTATTAACAGCTTTTGAATTTGAAAATCCAGGATTATTAAAAAAAGTTAAAGCAGAAACTAACACAGTAATGTTCAAAAACGCAACAAAATCTTGCGAAAGTATTTTGCAATACTATTTTACACCTACCTGAGTGGCGATTTAGAGAAGCTGCAGTAGCGCATGTCAAGTTTCTCTAGGGAATGCAGAGTTTTGAGGAAAACAAGACGAGCAGAATCCATTGTACTGTGAGAGAGGTTTAGCTCTTTCAAGCTGGGCAGTGAAGCAAGTCTGTAACCAAAGGTTAAAGTTATCCAATGAATTCAACCTTTCCATTAAAGGTTAGTTGTTGCATGTTGAAGCAAATATTTCCATGACAATACAATGAGCTATGTTTTTTGTTCTACAGGTCAATCATTCAACTAGGCTTATATAGAGTTATCACTCAATAGTAACCAATAATCACATCATGTTGACAATTGTATATCTACATGTAGAACAAACAAGAAACTGAATAATTAGACAGCAAAGGAAAATTAGTTATGTTGCCAAATTACAATAGAGGTAGTACCGTAAATGCAGACTTGGCAGGGGCAGCAACTGTGACAGAAATATGAGATAAAATTTAATTTTACAAAGACTACATATCATCAAAACTTAATAATTATATTTTGTTTATTTTCTATTGTTCAATAGAAAATTAACACGGGAGTGGTTGCCTTTTCAAGCAATATTTTTTTCAGCTTCACAGCCATAAGACAGCTTTGATAGCTTAAAAAAAACTTTAAAAATTTTTTAGAAATTTTTGAGCTCAACTAACAAAACATCAAAGTTTTAATAAACTGCATAAGTCGCATATTAAAACTTACTTTCAACATGGAGTCAAATATTTCCAATATTTCCAATTTTCCAATTGCTTACTTTTTAGGTCAAGCTGGTCAGGAATAAAAGTTTATAATGATTACCTCAGTTTTTTGCTATCAAATTAAATCTAAGCGGGACAAAATTCCATATTTTTAAAAATCTAACTCTTGAATAAATTTGAATACTTTGTCATATTACAAAGTTGCCGTGTACACATCACAACTATGACACAAATGAGCTAAGGCAGTTTTTTGGTCAATTTTTCTGCAACAATGAACTTGTTCGAGACGAAAGATTCCTCAAAATTATTACAGCTAAAAACTAAATAATTGCTCTTTAGTGGTTTTTTTAATCATTAGAAATTACCTGAAGTTTAGAGATGTAACACTAGTGAAACATTACCAATTTTTAGACTCTAATTCACAGACCAAATTTTATTGTGGGTTCACAAAGATCAAGGAAGTCAAATGGCAATGTCCTTCACTTAAAGGATGGCACTGTATTTTGTTACCCTTCTCTGTGGCGTCATATTAGAGGTGGCATTCAGATAAAGGCGTTCATCAGATAAATATCGCATTTAAACACAGGTTATGAGGTAATTAAAATTCAGAGTGAAATATTCTCCATCAACGGGCTAGTAACTCCATTGCATTACAAAAATGAATAAAATTACTTGTTCAGTTGTAGATCTAGACACGTTAAGCATTGTTTTTATTTCATTATGAATTACCAAGAAAATTTATAAGAGTTTAGTTTGCTATTTACTTATATTACATGTAGTACACTTCATCTAATTTTAGTTTTTCCAATGCTGAAAAAGCTTATCAAAAAGAGGTTAATAGATTTATTGCTTTCATATAACCACCCAACTTTTGCTTTTAAAGTTAACTAAAATTTGATAATAGAAATATTTTCAGACTTAACCCGACTTCTATTTGCTTTCAGTCATTAGATAGGAATGAAATCATAGAAGCGGTGTTAATGCAAAAGTTTTTGGACCTTTGCTAGCTATCAAATTTTTAATTAAAATCTAGAGTGAACTATTTTCTATTACCTTAGTTGAGCTTTTATTCAATAAAACCACAAAGTAAGCTCATTATCTTGTACCTTGTCTCATTACTTTCACCACTTTTTCTCTAAGAAATCTGACTGAAAATAAAATACCAAAAAATATATGTGAATGAAACATTACATATGGCTACCTGCATTGTATATGTATATATGTATACATTTATTTATATTTTATATGTATATGCTTTTACCTGCATGGTTGATCATTTGAATAATTTGCAACTACGCATGTCAAGTTTTTTCATTGAACCCATATAATTAATGACAAGTACTTGTGTCCTTTTTACCACAATGGCCTGCTTGAGGAGGTTCAGTGTCATTATTCTAACATATATGGTTATACAAAATTATAATTTTAAATAAGTTTGAATGTAGCATGCACATCCAAATGTTTTTAAAGGAGCAAATGTATTATGTAAGTCACTTTTATGGGTCAAAATTCCAATAATACACATTTTAAATTGTACGGTCAAACCAATTCAAAGCCCATAGTTGCATGTTAGACAATAATGTGAAAATACAATGACTAATAATTAATCTACAAAGTAACTAAAATTATCAAAAAATTATATTTAGCCTTCAATTTAATAACAAGACATTGAAGTGAAAGCGTAGGTTATGCAAGACAAAAACGTCCTGAAAAGGAGATGCTGATAGTTACTATGTCTTGCTGTTCTTTTGATTATATCCACTAGCATTATTGATTATGAAAAACGACTTTTTGTCAAACTGGTAATGAGTAGATGTTTTTAGAACAATCTAAATATAAGGTACATTAGATAGTTACTGCCCATACTGCAGCCCGCACTGACCGACGCAATTCAGGCTGACACAGATTTTCTCAAAATATGGTTTAGGAATGCCCGCGGATTTGTGTTCGAGCCGTAGAGAAAGGTTTTGCCAAAAAATTGGCAATTTTGCAAAATTGTCTTCTCAACTGGCGAGCATCCCTGCTGCACAGCTGATGAAGCAGGTTCAGCAGTTGCGAAAATTATGACATGACACTAACCCTTTAAAGTTCAGGTTTGTGAAGGCCAGTGCCACATCCAAAAAACTGTCTTTGCAAGAAACAACCAAACTAGGAAAAACTGTTCATTATTGTAAATTTGTAGGCATATTTTCACTTTATAAATATATTTGATAATATTGTGTAGAAGCCGATTTCACCCATTGATATGTTTGCTAGAGTTTGGAGTGAAAGCTGGCTTTTCTTGTGCAATGAAAAATAGTTACATCCAATTTACTTTCTAAATGCAATTTTTAAGCTATATAATAATAACATAATCTGTGACCCAAATGTATATTGGGAAACAAATAACATAAAAAACACTACTCATGAGAAATGAAGAAAAAGAATTACCTACTTTTGAATCAAAATGTTCTATCAATTGCTTGGTCGTTGCATTCTGATTGTTGATTGTGTTTGAATGCAACCCATATCTTCTGACATTAGCTATTTTTACACTTTTGAACTAGTTGATATTAGAACTAGTTGATATTACCATTCAAACAATTTTTTTAGCCGAGCAAAATCTTTATGCATACCCTTTGCCAATGCATAATTGTCGCATAGATGAAGATAAACTTTCAGCCACATACGCATCTTGCGCATGTGTGCTTAGGACAGATTTTATCTTTGAGAAAATAGTAGATAGTTTATTGTAACTAACTAATGCCAATAATAAGTTGTTGTAACACATATTTACAAACCGATGAACCAGTGATTTTTAAAATGTGCATCACAAAGCAAAATCACACGGCCTCACATAGGTTTTTAATGCCGGAACAAGACTCTTACTACAATAGAGTCAGTTACATTGCAGTACAGGCTACAGTTTTATAAAAAAAACTGTTTTCCTATTCACAAGTTTTGAATTTAAACATTCAAAACCAGAAATCAAAAGAAGTAATTAATACAATAGATTTTATCACTAAGGCAAAGTGTTGTATAACTTTTCTTTGGCATACTATTTCAGTCTTACCTGACTTGGGATTTAGCAAACGTGCAAAACTCCATGTTGAGTTTCTCCAGTGAACCCAATTTCTTCATGACGACAGGAGTAACAGAATTAAATTTATTTTGAGAGAGGTTCAGCTCTTTCAAGCTGGTCAGGGAAGCAAGTCTGTAATGGAAAGTTCTAAAATTATCCAATCACTTCCAACTCTAGTATCCAAGTTAGTGGTTCTACATTTGAACAAATACATGTACTTTCTCAAAAATACAACATATTCTGTTATTTGGTTTGGTAGGTCAACAGTCTAACCATGCGTATATTGATTAATCACCTATGGTGTACCAATAACCATGTCCTATTTGGAGTTTTAAATCTAGAATTATTAAAAATGAATGATCGAAGTAGTAGATATCAAAGAAAATGAGTTTCGCTGCCAAATTACCATAGAAATGCGGCAGTGTAAATGCAGAGTTGGCAGAAAGCCAAAACTTTTACAAAAAGCTGACGATAAATTTAATTTCACAAAGATTACAAGTAATCAATACTTAATAGTTGTGCTTTGTTGATTTCCTATGGCTCATTTTTACAGCTTATTTAATGTACAATGAAAACGCTTCAACATTTTGAAAAACTGCTCATGTAACATATTCACAATGAAGTTCATCACGGGTTAGAACCAGCTGGACAGTAGTAGAGTTATCTAATGATTGCCTTAACTCTTTTGATAGCAAATTCATTCTTTTAGTGGGACCCAATTACATACATGTATATGTTAAAATCATATAATGAAAAAGGGACTGTATCATTTGTCATATAAAGCAGATGCTATGAAAATGCCACGACTGTGTTATAAGTCTAACTCAGACAGTTTTTTGGTCAGTTTTGCAGCAACCGGGATCATGTTCAAGATGAACAATTTACCAAAGTTCTTTCAGCTAAAATTAAATATATCACATCAAACTTTTAAGAATTGTGAGTGTCGTGATTTTGGGTGGGTTGTGTTTATGTTTTCTATCACCTGCCCTGCTTCTCAAATTGAACAAGTACATGGTCGAATTATAAAATAAGTGATACACAAGACTGATGAATCATTTTAACTTTATGTTCATGTTAATGTTAATTATTCTGCTAGGTTAAGTTGTGTTTATGCTCTCCCTCATTACGTTGGTGAAACATTGCTTGCGTGACTAAGTTTTCATAACAGCTGAGCCTAAAGGAGTAGAATGAAAAAATTCATACAAATAAATTTGAATACGAATATAAGCAAATCTTACAACAAGGGATTTTGACCAAATTTTTACATCTACCTGACTGATCATTTGAAGAAGTTGTAACTATGCGTGTCAATTTTTTCGATTGAATTCAAATTTTTATTGCCAGATTCATACGGAGAAGGTCACAAATACAGCAAAATAATACAAAACACGTAATTTTGAATAAAGTTTTACACCTGCTTGAGTGATTATTTAGATAATTTGCAACTATGCATGTTAAAATTTTAAATTGAACTCAAATTTTAATGACAATGCAACTATCAGAGTTTTTTTCTGACAATGGCACACCTAAGGGTGGACAGTGTCAAAAATCTGTGACATATGGTTATAAACAATAAAATTTTAACACAAATTTGATTTTTGCATTCTGATCCAAATACTTCTAAAGAAAAAAAATGTATTCTGTAAGTTAGTTTTATAGGTCAAAATTTAAATGATACACACTTTAGGTTGTTTAGGAAAACAAATTGGAAACCCATAGTTACATGTTATACACTACCTAAAAATATGATGACTAATAGTTAATTAAAGAAATAGCAAAAATAAATTTTAATGTATTTTCATGCTCAACATATTAACAATAAATTGAAGTGCAAGCATAATTTATGCAAGCGGAAAAAGTCTTGAAAAAGAGAGGTTTGAAAACTTTTTTTAAAGTAAACTCAGCAGTAATAAACAATTTTGGTTTTATTGTTTTTCTATTGATTATTATTTTAATGATTGACTGGTTGCGACTTAGTTACTATGCTTTGATGTTCTGTTCATAATATCAACACCACATTATTAATTGTGGACAGTGTATTTTTGTCAAACTGTTCAAGAGCAGACATCTTATTACCATCGTCTAAACATAAGTTGTATTACATAGTTAATGCCCATACCACCCCTACAATGACCGACACAGTTCAGGCTAATGCAGGTTTTTTCTAGATACTGTCTGGGGTATGCCGGTAAATTATTGTCCAGTGCATAAAACAGGCTTGCCAAACAGGTAGCAAAATGGCAAAACCAGATCATCAACTGGCTTGCATCTCTGGTGCAGCAAATGACGAAGTGGGTCCAGCAGTTGCAAACAGATTGACCTGACCATAACCCCTCTAGTGTCAGGTTTGCAAAGGCCAGGGACACATCTGGAATGATTGTTTTAGCAAAAAACAAGTGAAACGGAAAAATGGCTCATTATTTTCAATTTGTAGTCATGTTTTCACTTTAAATGTATAACTATATTCAATAAAATTGCACAAAAGGTTATCGAGCTCCAAACTCTTGCTTGCTAGAGTTTAGAGCCAGAAACGGTTTTTGTGGTGCAATAGAAAATGATTTATATATAAGTTAGTTTATAAGTACAATTTATAAACAATAGTAATAACCTACCGTGTAATCTAACTATAAATTCAAAAAAATATTACATAAATGAACAATACTTATAACAAATGAAGAAATAAAGAGGAAAAGTGTCGTACTGATTGCTCGGTTTGTTGCATTCTGACTATCGCTTTTGTTTGAATGCAATCCATATCTTGTGATCTCAACTTTGTTTGCACTGCTGAACTAGTTGATATTAAGATTCAAACAATTTTTAGCTGAGCAAAACTTTTACGCTTAGCCATTGAGAATTCATACTTTTTGTGTGAACAAAGAGAAACTTTCAGCTAAAAAAACTGTTTGCACATGCTTACTAAATGCATATTTTATTTTTGCCTAAACAAAGAGAAGTTTTTAGCCACATGAACGGCTTGCATATGACCACTAAAACAAATTTTTGACCCTAAAACCGTAGTATGGAGTCTATTGCACTTAATTACCTCAACAATGAGTTGCTGTAACGCGTATTTACAAACAGATAAACTGATTTTAATAATGTCTATTACAAAGTGAAACCGCATAGGCAGACATAGGTTTGTTACGCAGGGACTTGTCTCTTACTACAATAAAGTCAGTTTCAGTGCAGTACAGGCTAATTATTCATCCAGCAATCTAACCTAATATTTAGAAGTGTTGAATTTAAGCATTCAGGACCATGCCAAAAGGTTCAAAACGAAACCAAAACAGTAATGTTGATAAACACGACAAAGTCTTGCAAATGTTTTAGTGATACTATTTCACACCTACCTGAGTGGCGATTTGGAGAGGTTGCAATTGCGCATGTCAAGTTTTTCCAAGAAATCCAGATTTTCGATGACAACAGGACCAGCAGAGTCTATTCTACTGTAAGATAGGTTCAGCTCTTTCAAGCTGGGCAATGAAGCAAGGCTGTAACAAACGATTCAATATTATCTAATAACTTCAACTTCTGCTTTCAAGGTAATTTTGTGTTGCATGTCGAAGCGAATAATCTTTTGAGAATACTATGTATTCTGTTCTTTGGTTCTACAGGTCGACCATTAAACCAGGCATATATATAGCTTTTATTCAATAAAAACCAAGGATCACATCATATTGATCAATTTATACCCAGAATGAAGAAAACTGAATTTTTGAACAACAAAAGATAAAAAAAATGAGTTATGTTGCCAAATAGCAATAGAGACAGTACCGTAGATTACTTGATAGAGTGCAAAAACTGTGACAAAATGATGAAGTAAAACTCATTTTTACAAAAACAACATGTAATCAAAACTTAATTATTATGTTTTCTTGATTTTCCATTGTTCAATACAAAGTCATTATAAAAGTGGGTGGACTTTCAAGCAGCATTTTTTTACAGCTTCACAGCTGTAAACAAGCTTTGATATTTATGAAAAAGATTTGAAAAAGCTTAAACAGTAATTTTTCAGTTTCTTTTCAGCTCAACTGACGAAACCTCAAAGTTTTAATAAACTGCACAAGTCAAATAACAAACATTGTTTTCAGCCTGAAGTCGATTATTTTCCATTGCTTCACTTTTTATATCACTCACTATTTATGTCAAGCTGGTCAGAAATAAAGGTTTCTAACAATTGTTCTAACTTTCTTGCTACCAAATTTTTTTAGCAGAACATAGCTACATATTTTTTAAAACCTAACATTTGACAAAGGTATAATTTGGCAACTTACAAAGCTGATACCATGAAGACACCCCAGTTATGAAAAAATTGAGCTTAGAAAATTCATTTTTGTCATTTTCACTATAATCATGAGCATGTCCGGGACAAATGATTCGTCAAAATTATTACGGATAAAAACAAAATAATCACTCTTCAGCGGTCCTTATAGTCAATAAAAAGTACCCAGAGTTTATAGATTTAACATTGTTGAACCATTTTCAGCTTTAATGCATCTGACATAGTCATTACTCATAAGATATTGCAATAAAATGACCTAAACAAAGGAAATAAAAAAGTCAGGGTGGGCTGTAGGCATATTTTATATTGGCTAAACATACACAAATAATTTTAATCTGTGAAGCTTACTAAAATCCTACATTGCCACTTTTCTGACACAACCTTTTTGCCGGCTGTATTATATCACTTGTGGTAGCGAAAGAGTTAACCTACTTGTGTTCTACATATAACATCAAAAATTATAAGTTGTGAGTGGCGTAATTTTTGGTGAGCTGATTTATTTCTCTCACCTGCCTAGTGATACCCTGTTTGTCAAATCGAACAAGTAAATTTTTGAACTACGTGTAAGATATGTGATATATAAAACTAATGAAACATGCACAAGCTGAGTTAAATTTAATGTTTACTATTTGGCTATGTTTAGCTATGTTCGTGCTTTCTATCACTATCTTAGTAAAATAATGCTCGTAGATTGAATGCATGTATTTTTGCTTCAAATTACTGTAAAACCACTATTTGAACATCTAATGTAGATTCAGTATTTTCAACCCCTCCTCTAGAGTGAAGCTTTATTAGAGATGACGTTCAAATAGAGGGTGTTGTTTTATATTTAGACTACCTCATCGAATTGTTGAACAAACTAATTAAGCCTGCTGTGAATAAGCTATCCTAATCTTGCCTTTATTCTTGACCTCCGCACTTCTGTTCAACTGTTTTTCATTTTAAGTCAAAGTATCATATCAAGTTAAACAAGAAACCACTTTGAGTAAAGCATCATTAGATATGTGTTGATGTTATTTGTCATAAACATATATGGTGTACAGTACACCCTCAGGATGATTTTAATCCATTTCCGGGTTGGTATCACATGGTAAAAAAATTTGATGGCGGGGTATAGAAGCCATCAAATTTACATAATGCGAGCATCTCCTGCTGAAAATCATCAAAATTTTATACAATTACTGTGTATATTAAAAGTAAGTAATAAAATAGTATGTTTACCTGAGAAACTATAGTTACCTAAAGTAACTTTAGTATACTTAGTGTATTTATTGGTAATGATTTGCATGAAACTGTAAGGTTGCAGTGTGCTATGGGCAGTATGTACCGTAGATAATTTTTACCTTCAAGAGTGATGTACGTATAACATAAACTTTTAGTTTCCTTCAAATAAGTTTAACTTACTAATCAGACACTTAAAACTAAGTTTTATTTTACATTGTTAACAAATTTACTGAACTTCAATTTTGAATTACTAAAATTGTATCACCTAGTAGTTTTGGCTTTATTTTTAATATGATTTTATTCAATCTTATTAAAACCTTTTCAACATAATTTGGCAAAGATTCTGACGGATGCTGTTTTTGTAATAAATTGGATTTTCTTTAGCAGCTCAAGGCAAGTTGTCTGACCATGTATTTGTTTGAAGAAATTGCTACTCTAATTTTGGTAATGGTTTTAAAAGGAAAAGACTATGGTTTTACGCATGATAATTGTTGAGATGAAAAACATTGCTCACTGTGTCACTTTCAAGCATTGCGAAAAAGTTTTCACTGAATAGCATTTTAGGGTCTTTGCTATTTTTATGTACGTAATATGTACATGAAGTGCCAAATTTGAACTCTTTGCTGAAACTTTTGCTGAAGTCGTATGGTGAAATAAGAATCAAATGGGGAGGTAAAAAATCATTGTGTTCTACCTCACAGGGTGAAAAAATTGTATATCGGAGTATTCGTATCCTGAGGTTGCACTGTATTAATTATTTTGATGAATTCGCTATAATTAAAAAAAATACATCAAGCTTTCAAGTTAAAAGTGGCTTTTTTACCAATAGCTGCTATCACATGTCATGCATTAGTCTTAAAGAATATTCAGATTGTTCATTCTATTATGTTGACCTTAGTAACTACGGTTTGCTACAGTAACCGTAGTGTATCTAGTTTCATTAGTGTTCATGATCTGCAATTATTTGCAACACTATAATGTACTATATGCAGAATGCACCGTAGTGAGTTCTTACCTTCCAGACACTTATGGTGATGATATCTGCACATCAACTGAGCAATAAATTTTTTTAGTTAAAGTTGTATAAGTATGAAATACTACAATAACTATGTAGGCTAACAGGCATCATATGCAACTGCTGCTGCTAGCATATGCTATTTCAAATAGGCATTCAAGAAAAACATCATCCATTTTTAAAATTTTAATGTTATTGCCAAACATAAGTCATTGTATTTGGGTAAAAGTTAAAAAGCAGAAAAATGCAAAGAGTCAGTCTGTGATTTCGTAGTTATGACTGACCACAATATGACTGAGAAAAAACAAACTGAGAGCTATGAAGTATGTAAAATGCCAAAGCTGTGTAATATATACTTTCAAGCTGTGTAATATATACTTTCAACTCAGTAACCATAATATGTCACATCATGCTGCGTTTTTGTATGTGTTTGTTAGATTCTTATGGCTATAATGTAGTCATTTTGCGGCATAAATTTGCATTCCAATGATATTTGGCAAAATTGTACATACATCAAAAACCAAATGGCCTATTTTAGGGTTTTTATGTTTTAGATATATAAGATGTTATACTATGTATATACTATAAATTTACAACAATTGACAGACTTCGAAAAAAAATCTTCAACAAATTGTATACAAGTTTCTCATAAGAAAAAACTTCGCCGATAAGTAAGCAAACTTTGAACCCTAGCAAGTCATTCTACAGAGTTCATATAGATACTGACCTGAATGGAAGTTTTGTCAGGCCACAAGAATGCAAAGTCAGCTTTTCTAATGACATCAGCTTATCCATACAAATAAGTAAATCAGAATCCAGTTTATCCGAACTGATATACAGTTCTTTCAGATTGGTCAGTGAATCAAATCTGTAACAAAAGGTCATTTGTAACTATAATATTACTAACTTTATTCAATCAGGGCAGAGTAATCCATGTAAAGACTTTTTATTATTCTTCTCATAACACGTAACTGTTAGGAAAATCACTATAGAAAATTGACGAGGTGTGAGTCGGTCATAAATGAATTCGGTACAATTTATTTGCGGCTACACCTCCAAATATTGATGTATGGATATGGGTGAGATTTTTATTAAGTTAAAGTTGTTAAGTTATGTTTATTAAGGTTTTTCTGCTAATGAACTGACAATGGTATTAGGTTCGGAAGTATGTTTTATTTTCATCATTTTTTTCTCTATATAATATTATAAATGGGGTGGAATCCAAAATATTTTATAAGTAAAACAAACAGCTTTTGTTACAAATAAAGTATTGTTAACAAGCATTTTAATCTAGTAACGCTAGTTTTAACATAATTAGGAGCGGTGATACAGTATGATGTTAGTGTTTAAAAATCATAGAGCAGTGGATTTTCACCATAACATTTTAATTCCAGTGTTGAGATCGTGAGCCAAAAACCTCTTGTTGACGGATAAAGAAACCTATAATAAGTATGTATTGGGGAACACTATTTGCCAAAAATTATCAAAATTTTATGTTAATACAAGTCATTTAAAAATTTAGTAACGAAACAGTATGTGTGTGTCTGCCTATGTGTGTGTATCTGCCCGTGTGTCTGTCTGTCTGTTCGTGTGGGTGTGTGTCTGCCCATGTGTCTGCCTGTGTGTCTGCCCGTGTGGGTGTATAAATGTGTTTATGTGAGTATATGTGGGTCTATGGGTATGTTTGTGTGTATGTCTGTATCTGTGTATGTGTGTAAGTGTGTGTGTAAGTGTGTGTGTATGTGTATTTACGTATGTGTGTATGTGCGTATGTGTGTATGGGTGTATGTGGTTTTATGTGTGTGTATGTGTGTATGTGTGTCTGTGTGTATGTGTGTATGTGTGTATGTGTGTATGTGTGTATGTGTGTATGTGTGTATGTGTGTATGTGTGTATGTGTGTATGTGTGTATGTGTGTATGTGTGTATGTGTATGTGTATGAGTATGTGTATGGGTATGGGTATGGGTATGGGTATGGGGATGGGTATGAGTATGGGTATGGGTATGGGTATGAGTATGTGTATCTGTATGTGTATGTGTATGTGTATGTGTATGTGTATGTGTATGTGTATGTGTATGTGTATGGGTATGTTATGGGTATGGGTATGGTTATGGGTATGGGTATGGGTATGGGTATGGGTATGGGTATGGGTATGGGTATGGGTATTGGTATGGGTATGGGTATGGGTATGGGTATGGGTATGGGTATGGGTATGGGTATGGGTATGGGTATGGGTATGGGTATGGGTATGGGTATGGGTATGGGTTGGGTATGGGTATGGGTATGGGTATGGGTATGGGTATGGGTATGGGTATGGGTATGGGTATGGGTATGGGTATGGGTATGGGTATGTGTATGGGTATGTGTACATGCATAAGTATACGTTTATGTTTGTATGTATGCGTGTATGCAACTGTGCTTGTGCTGGTGTGTGTGCTTGCGCGTTCTAGCTTGTGGGTTTCTATGCATGTGTCTTCGCGGGTGTTTCCGCGTACGTCTTTGCGTGCATCTCCGCATGCATCTCTGCGTGCGTGTCCTCGTATGTCTCTGCGAGCTCTTCAGTGTGGGTTTCCGTTTGTATTTCTGTGTCAGTGCTTCTCCGCATGCTTTTGCATGTGAGCCTGTGCACGCGTCTGCGTGTGCGTCTGTGTGTGCATCTGCATGTGTGCGTGTGTGCGTGTGTGCGTGTGTGCGTGTGTGCGTGTGTGCATGGGTGTGTGTGTGTGTTTGCGTGTGTGCGTGTGTTTGTGCAATACATAAAACTATTAAAAATAAATCCAGCATCCGCTGAGTCAAATTGAATGTTAGTTATTGTGCCAATGTTGGTTGTGTTCATGCTTTTCGTGAAACAGTGTTAGATAGATGAAACACGTGGGTTAGTGTTTTAAATTACTATGAAATCTTTATTTAATCACGTTCTTTTGGTCTTTTACAACCTTTCTCAAGAGAGAATTTTTATTCAAGGCGATGATCAAGTCGAGAGTGGGCAGTATATTTTGATTAGCTCATCAGAACTTGGGAAAATGTAGATAGCCGTTTTACTTGATAATCTTTTAATGCTAATGTTGCCTATATTTTGCTTTTTCCTTTTTGCACTGTGAAATTAATGCCACTGACCTCAGAAATTTTTCTAAAATGTTTCTCATTCATGTCAAAGTATCAAACTGTATTGAACAATGAAAATATATTCACTACGAATCTATGCTAGTATCTAACACAGGTATAACAAGAATACTACATGAGTCTATTAATAGGAGTGTAAAATAAAAAAAAAACAGTGCAATATTTTTAGAAGATATTTAGGTTTAGCTGAGACAGGACAGATGAAGGTGTCTACACTTTAACCCTAATATGACAATTTCTATCCATTGATTGAGCGTAAGAATTGTATTATACCATAAAATAATTTAGACCAGAAATAGTCAGATACAGTTATTAATTATATCCTTGGTGTTGTTTTCAAAATTTTGAAGAATAAATGTAAAGCTCAGAATTTATTAAATCGGGTTTAATACGCCATAGCAATCACTGCTGTTACACAAATGTTGTACATTAATCTTGAAGATTATTCTCATTGTTCATCAGACTGTTTTAAAGTCATTATGTCAGATTCTCATCCTCGTCATAGAAAAACTTAATTTAATGGATTTAATTTAGACCAACTTCGAATTAAGATCTAGATTTGGCAATTGTTATAACTGATCTTCCCAGGTACACAGTCAAGAAAACTATCGCAACCACCACAACAAACACAAATTAGTTTTTTGGTAATGATAAGCATGGTTAATATTACTGGAACTGTTTAACATAATAATATAATCACCATAATGTTATTATTTCCTTTTTAGTAGCACTTTTCAACTAAGAATTTGTGAACACTTTTCCATTGATCACTTTCAATTATGGGTTCAAATAAGTAAATAGTAGCGGCGTTCAATTTAAGAATGATACAGTATTTTCTTAGCCTTTTCATTACAAAAATAAATAAACGACCCTTTCCAGTAGCAGGTTTAGACACTTGAAGTATTGTTTTAGTTTCATTTTATATTAACATGAATTTTTAGAGTGATATATTTTGTTATTTCTTTATGTTAGTACAATAAATCTATTTTATGTTTTTCCAATGCTGAAAAGCTTATAGGAAAAGGTTAATGGGTTTATCCCTCCTATATAATTCCCAAACATTATTGATGAAATTATTTTTGGAGTTAAGACAACTGCTACATTAGCTAAAAGTAGCAGTATTTTAAAATAAAACTGTTAAAGCACATAAATTACATAATTTTTTTATTAAATATTTCAAAACATCAGAGTCTTGGCTTTTGAATGAGCCTATATTCAATACACAAATAATAATATTACTATGAAAAACGGGGTGTCAAAAGTACATCCTGCAAAAAAAGCACTTGGTTCAGGTACTCAAAATGTGACGTCATAATTCTTATTTAGCCTTAGGTTGTCGATCTCTTTCGCTGCCATTAAGGCTGCGTTTTTCTGTGGCAATCGGTGCTGTTAAATCCGGAGAGCGCTAATAATAAACTAAGAGTCTAGATAATCAACAATTCCCGCAATCGTGCTAACGCCCGACCAATACAAACACATGTTTTGGGTTAACTAATTATGCTTCAATAAATGTAATGTCGTTGATAAAGGTTATAAAATCCCATCGATTAAATTATGACCTGCGGTTGCGTGGCCCTAGGACTAAATGTCAATCGCATTTTTGCGAGATCCCGCAATGCTTGAAATTAATTAGTCTCAGTTGTCACCATCACGTTAAGATAAAGAGCTAGTGCATAATATCATCGGGAAAATATAGTATGATTTTTGGAGTCTGAGGTACTCATCATAGAAATAACATGTAAATGGAGAACTAATGACACTGATTCCTTTGTCATCTTCATTCGTTCTCTGGAGTTGTCCTACCTTCGCCTGCCACTAGCGTCATTATCGTCAATATAGTCATTATCGTAGCTGATAAATAAGCGGTAAGAGCACACAACAACGAATATGAGAATTGTGACGTCACAATTTCCGAGACTATGCCGGTAAACTTTTTTCCAGAAGAGCTCTGGGGAAATCCTATAAATACCAACCAATGTCTGTCTCACCATGGCAAACAATAGCTCATTCGAAAGCCAAGACTCTGATGTATTAAAATATACAATATAAAATTATGTAATTTATGCGCTTTAAGAAGAGTTTGAAATACTAAAAACTAGTTGCAAATTTTCTGAAGTAAAAACTAAAAACATGATTTGGAGGAAAAATAACCCTTAATCAATGGCAGATGTGAAACCAGTCTTTTTAGTAAACTTTTTGAAATAATTTTCTATCAAACAATTGACTGCTTATCTTTTCCTTTACACAACCTGACCTGATTCTTTGAAAACTACATTTTTGTAGTGTGAGCCTCTCTAGTGATGTAAGTTTCTCCAAAGCTTTAACATCACTGTTATCCAATTTGGTATCCTTGACTTTCAACTCTTTCAGATTGGTAAGTAACACAAATCTGTAACAAACCATAGTGACTCAGTTGTAACAACTCTACACAAGCAGGATTAAACCAAAATTTCCAAGCAGTGAATATTTTCGAAAGTAGCCTCAAATTTGGCG
The DNA here is from genome assembly GCF_963576615.1 of Watersipora subatra. Taxonomy (NCBI): domain Eukaryota; kingdom Metazoa; phylum Bryozoa; class Gymnolaemata; order Cheilostomatida; family Watersiporidae; genus Watersipora; species Watersipora subatra. The sequence continues at coordinate 13,804,106 of NC_088713.1, forward strand.
TAAGTTATTATTGCAAAATTTTGTGTTCATGCCGAGTATTGCGACGAACGTATTCCCACTTTACAATTATCCTAATGTTCATAAAGGATGTGGAAACTCACTAATGAGATCCAATAGTTTTTAATAAGGTGGTGATGCTGTGTATTCTAATAGGAACAACCATGCATCATAAAAATTACTTGAACTCAGCTATGACACTGATCTTTAGTTGACCAATAAAGATTCTGACTCATTAGGAGGTGATGATTTTTTAAAATGAAAGAATGTGATGCATTGATAAGCTAAGGGCAAAGGAACAAGATCTGTTCAGCAAATTAGACACTCGGATAAATGGTGATCTTTAATGTCAACACTATAATCGCCTGTGCACATTAGGGGCAGGGCCATGGAATCATGTAATATCACAATTATACTAATGCACATCTGAGTTTTCAGAAAGAAAAAAATTACAACAAGCTGCTTTTTATTTATAAAAACTTTTCTAAGTTTCTCATGCACAGTGTATAAATGCACAAGGGTATAAGAGACATGTTAACAGCAGAAAACTTTTACAGTTACACTAGTTTTTCGCGACTTAGCCTGGAATTAACAATAAATTGGCTTAACATAGAAACCACTCTCTCCCACGTAGTCTTCAATTCTTATTTTGTACCAACATTCTCAAGGAACATCTTACATACCGGACAACCTCTATTAAAACTCCAGATTAATTTGAATGACCCATTAATTTGACTAGCACTATGGGAAAAAGGGTAGAAAAATAGAGTGCCACCTTTTAATTAAGCACCATCTTTCTTGACCTGCACTTTGGCTTTCTTTGATAATTACAAACTCACAATAATACAAAGCACTAGTAATGACTCAGTTACATCAATAACAATTGATTCTTTTGTGGTTTCTGTTTGCATTAAAGTCTATTTTTGACTCCAAAGCTTACAGCTCTTCTTTAGAACTTGACAAAAAAACCATAAAAATAATAATCATCACCCTAAATTAACAATAATTTCTTGTTTAATGCGGTCTTAATATTTTGATGTATGAAAAGACGGTTTAAAATGGCAATGGAAACTTTACCACTATTTGACTGCGACTTGTGCTAAAAGTTTATCATTATTTCTGCACAGATTTGCTTTAAAATCGACCCGTGCAAGTTTCGTTTTGCTAAAAAATTGTTTGAACCTTAGTCTCAACTAGTTCAGCATCGCAAAAAAACAGTTGAGGTCAGCGAGCACTGAAAATATTGAGCAGCAAGAAGATACTATGATTTCATACAAAATCAACAATCAGATTGCAATCTGCTGAGCAAATGATGCACATATTTTTGTTTCAAAGGTGTTAACTCTTGTTTATGCAAATATTTAAAATTTGGTTTGTTCATATCACTTGTTCTTGAACACAGTGCACAATTATTCAGATCACGATTAGTCTGTTATACAACTTTTTTACCTGGTGAACAGGAAAATGACGATTTTTTAACCTCGGAATTCGAATCTTTTTTCACCATCTGATTTTAATAAAATTTTTGCTCAAGTTTGAATTTGGCATTTATTGTGCTTATTACATCAAAATAACAAACATGCTAAAACGGTCTTAGCCAGAAACATTTTTGAAATGATTGAAAAGGACACAATGACTGATGTTTCTCAGTTCAGCATTTCTTGTGTGTAATAAACTTTTCCAAAATTAATATTTCTCAATTAAAATTAGCAGCTAAGTCCAAGCTACAATCCCTTTAAACAGAATGTCAGTGTTCAGACAATTTTTTAACAATTTAACAGAAATTTTGTTATTGAGCTATTGAACATAACCTCTTCAAGAATCGCATTGCTCGGATTTTTTTATTTATTTTGGTCTGCTAAATTTTATGGTGAACATGGAGCTTGAAATTTAAAGAGGATAAAATTTTGGTGATAAAAAATATCAATTCAGAGATATAATTCAAAATACGTAGTAAATTTTTGCTTTAGTTGTGTGCTCAGTAAGCAATACTTATTGAACACTTTCAAGACTGATATTGAATTATTTCGATTCGAGTTGCCCTCTCCAAGTGGCTGACATCGAAATAATTCGACCTCGGTCAAGTTAGTTCATGGACTAGTTATTGACCTCAGATCTGTTAGTATTGCTGATATCCTGCTAGCGCTCAGTTTAAGCTTTGTGTACAAAAAAATCTTGCTACTATCTTGCTATTATGTTAAAAAAAACTGGAAATATTTGAAAAAACCTCAGGCTGTGTCAGAATAGTAACTTTGTCAAGTTTTATTAAATCTTTGAAAATTTGGCTAGGAATTTGTCTACATCAAAGAAATAACTGCAAATGTTGATGAGTTGGTAAATGACAGTGATAGTGAAGTAGATATAAGTAAATCTGATGATGAAAAAATGAGTAAAATTGGAATTACTCTCAGAATTAGTCACAGTAAATGAAAATCACACCATGGGTGAGTAAAAGATGTCAGTGCAGTTTCACTTTATTTCGTTTGTCAAGGAATGACTTGATGAATGGACTCACTCATTGATAGACTCCTGATGATTTTAACTTATATTGTTAGTCCAATCATTGGTCTCACTCACATATTTTATAATTAGTTACTTTGGCCAAACTATTATTGTATATGTAAGTGACTACTGGCTAATAGTAGTAGATTACTAGACTAGTTCTAAAGCTCCTTGTAAGTAGTATTTGGTTGTAAAGTAGGGTAGTTTATGTTCTACATGCAAATATTTCCCACTCCTCCTCTCTGTTGGGGAAAGGAAGGGTAGGGTGTGGGGGATAGGAAGAGTTGGGTGTGGTGGGATTGAAGGGCTGGAGCGTAGGGGGATTGAGGGCCCAACTGACTGATGTCAGAAGCAAGCAGTGGGCTATTCATACATTTATGAAGAATAGCTAAAGAACCATTACAATTGCCTTAGATTACAATAATTTATTAGCGAGGAGAGTCGGTGGTAGATCCAATTCAGATAGTGATATGCCTATAAATGATGATGTTGACCAAGAACCAGAAATGAGCGAGAGCGATTCTAAAATAGACTATTATTTGTTGACTGTTTTTTGCCTTATCAAAGGCCCAACACAAAATAATAATATGTCATGTCAGATATAAATAAAAGTACATAAAAGACAATCAAAGTATTTACTTCAATAAGCATTTCCTTGTACTCTGTTTACGAAAAATATCATTTTTGGTTTGAAAAGGCATTCTTAATCCTGAGGTTACATAGATTAGATACAGCAGAATAAACTCTTATTTAGTAAAATTCGCGAGCTCACGTTTTCAGCTCCACAATGGTATGATCATACACAGGTTTACTAGTATTGCGATAAACATATTATATAAATGGAAAACCTCAAAAGTGGCCAGCCATTAGGGGAGGATTGTACTAAAGCAACCAGACTTGAAAGTGTTAACCCATTTTTAGCCATCGTGTGTTAACTTGCAAGTTTATATTGTAGCTAGGCTACCAAAGCTCGTTATCACGCCTTAGAAATTTACTCATTCCATGTACAGTTATAATTAAGTTAGAGAAAAAATGGTTTGATTAGTTTTAAAGAAAAAGTCCTGGCCAATCAAAAACACTTACAAATGTGCTTCAATGGCATCTCTGGTAAAAGTTATAGCCAAAATCCTAACCCCATACCGACGTCTATCTAAATCAAAAATTGTCAAGGAGATTTAAAATTTTATCGTTTGTGATCAATTTCATTAAACTCGAGAAGTAACTACACACATTAAAAAGTAGTAAGACAGTGAAAGACTGCATAAATCAAATTAAGACATTATTTTTAACGTTTTAAAGTTTTTATCAACTTTTAATTTTGCAAATTTGAATAGTTATGTTTGAATAAAAGTGAAATTTTAGGCAGTCAGCCGTAGTAACCCTAAAGTTTTCGTTCATTTTGGATAGGATCATATTGATTCTTAGAGCTGTGTATAAAGTCTGAAAAGTCAAGAACGGAGATATTGAAAAAGAGTTTTATTATTTGAAACATGTTCATATCAGTGTATTTGAGATATATCGGCAGGTATGTTTGCTATGTCTTGATTTGGAGGCTGGTACTCACGAGCAATTTTTTAAATAAGTTTTATGCTTTTTACGTTCTTGACTAACTTTATTTACAAAAATATTATTTATAACGTTTTTTATGTAACAAAACAATAATTTTAGCCAAACAACTTATATTTTTAGCATTTTTATTGGGAAATTCTAACTTTGTTTCAGCAAGTTCAGGTCTTCAAAAATCAGAAATTTTCTATCACTACTTTCTCTGCGACAAATGTATAGGCCTACATATAAGTAATAAAAGGTCTCTATCGGAATTTTATACCATGTGAAAAAGGAAGCTTGACTGGCTATTTTGAAAATTGATTAGATAACTTATTTCAAGTCAGTTTATTGTAGTGGCAACTTGAATTATAACATTTTTCTGAGAAATGACTGGTATTTAATATAGATCACATGAAAGTTAGTTGGTTGAGAATGAGTTAAAGAAAATTTATATGTGCACATATTATATTATCAGAGTTTATATTATACACGTTTTTGTGTTAAAGGTAAAAATGCCATACAGTATTTACTGCACATTTAAAATTGCAACATTAAATTTTAATGCAGATAAAAAAAATAAATACACAAAGTATAAAAAAGTCGATGTATGTAATTATGGTAACTAAGGTAAACATACTACTCTGCTACTAATTTTAAATATGTACAGTACTTGTATAAATCTTTGGTGATTTTTACCAGCGGATCTTTGCATAATAATTACTATGATTTCTATACCTCTTCATACAATCTTTCGCCACATGATGCCAATTGTGGAATAAAATGAAATTGTATCCTGAGGCTGCACTCTATTAATAGTTGTAGCAATTAATGGATTATTATTATACAACTTATAATTTCGCAGCTTTAAAAGATATTATTTATAGCATCACTGCTATTATCTGAATTCGGCTTTCAATGCATCAACACCTATTTTCTATTGAACACCAACAGCTAGTTTTGCTGCAAACTGTAGCAACTACATCAAACTACATTTTTTATACATAGTTACAAAACGAAAATATGCTTTCATATTTGAAAATTGTTAGATTGCCATCATAAAGCTTAAGTCAAGCTAAATTTGCGCTATCTATTCTAATATAGCTAAAATATTCTAATACAAGTAATGCTTTTGTTTAGCTATTTATTAGATAGCCATAGCTGAGGCTTATATAAACTAGGTCTGGAAGGCAACAGTGCAATATATACTATGAGAGTGAATAAACCACATCTTGTGTTATTATTCATACAGGTAACATTTATTACTGTTATACTTTCCTTGTTGTCTCTACATGTTAATGCAATACATACTATGAGAGTGAATAAACCACATCTTGTGTTATTATTCATACAGGAACATAACAGAAGTTATTGGCGACAAGGACGGGATATTCTTGAGCAGTACAACTGATATTCTTACAAGAATATAACCCGGAACCTATACAGCATTCTCAGTATATACAAGTATGTCTTCGGAAGTGGATAAGTTAATCGAAGTCATTACGGCTCAAAACCTAAAGATGGAGGAGCAACAAAAAGCTCATCAAGAACAACAACAAGCTTATCTGGAAGAAAATAGGAAACTCATGGAACTACTGGTGAAAGGTCAAACCGAGACAGCAGCGAAGCTAGCACCATCGGCAGCCTTACCCAAGTTTTCAGAGTATGATCCAGCTACCGAACTATTGACTGATTACATGAATCGATATGACACTTTTGTAGCAGCTCACTCTATACCTGAGGAGAGGAAAGCTAACGTGTTCTTAATTAATCAGTCACCTGTTCTTTACAAACAGATCAGCAACATGGCTAGCCAACTGGAGACCCCAAAACTTATAAAGGAAGTTACCATGGAAGAAATAAATAATTTCTTAAAAGAACAATATGATCCCACACGATTTTTAGTACGCGAGCGTTATAAATTCTGGAGTACTATGAAAAGGAAACCTGGAGAAACTATTCATGAATTAGCGAATAGAATTAGACAGGAAGCGACCACATGTGACTTTTCTAATATTGATGATCCATTAGATGAAGCTATGAGAACACGGTTTGTCTGCTCAGTAAATAATGAAGCAGTTCTCAAAGCACTGTTCAAAGTAAAAGAAACTGAGCTATCTTTTAAAAGAGCTATTGAAATTGCGACAGAAACGGAGGACGCAGCCAAGATAGCCAAAGAAACCGTATATGGAGAGCAACAAAAAGTTAACATGGTACAACCAGATCATAGAACTAAGACACCACCAGGAACTTCAGACTACAAAGAAGCAAGACAGACAACTTTCAATTGCTACAGATGCAATAAAACTACACATACTGCTAAGGAATGTCCACACAGATCTGCTACATGTAATTTTTGCCAGAAGTTAGGACATCGAAGAGTTGCCTGCCGAAAAAGAAAAGCAACTACTAATAAAAGGCCTATAGCACAGAAATCTATACCAAAACAACAGCTTAAAACTATTCGAAGAATACATATGGAACAACTTCAAAAGAGTATTGAGATAGAAGAGCAGATCATCGAGATGGAGTTAGATACAGGAGCCTGTGACAACTTCATTACTGAGGAAGTCTGGTGTAAACTTGGAAAACCTGTACTCTCTACAACAACGACAAACTACGAATCTGCTTCAAAACACCCTATTGAAGTAATTGGACAGTGCCAGCTGAATACTAAAACCGTAAAGGGAAATCCTATTGCTTTGAACTTTGTAGTTAGCCGGGTTCCAAATCTCAACCTGATAGGACGAGGAGCAATCAAACTATTGGGGATATCAATAGACAACCTGCTCAGCCAACAAACTACTACGACTTGTAAATTAGTAGACCAGGAAACGGCTGACAAAAGTCTACAACAATCTTGCGAGCAACTCTGCAATGAATTTCCTGATCTATTTAACAACGATCTAGGCTGTTTAAAGGATTACGAGCTAGAAATGAAATTCAAGGCAGATGCAAAACCAGTGTTTCACAAACCTCGACCTGTTCCATTTGCTATTCAAGATGAATTAAATCTAGCCTACAAAACTGGAATTCAAAGAGGAATCTGGAAACCAGTACAGTTTAATCAATATGGTATGCCTGTAGTTCCGGTCAGGAAAGCGCAACTTTCCAACAGTCATCAAAGATCGATCAGAGTATGTGGAGACTACTCACAAACAGTCAATCCACAATTAGAGACTCACCGACAGCCTATACCTCTACCCGAAGACCTGATGAACAAGTTAGGAGGAGGATACGGATATACTAAAATTGATCTAGCTGATGCATACAACCAAATCCCCCTGGGACCAAACAGTCAGAAAAAGCTTGCTCTTAGCACACAAAAAGGAGTACTACTACAGATGAGACTTCCGTTTGGAATCAGTTCAGCACCTGGATATTTTCAGGAGATAATGGAACAATTGACAGCTGATCTACCAGGGGTAGCTGTATATTTAGATGATATACTGGTTAGTGGTACTGATGCTACAAGTCATTTACAGAATTTGCGACAACTACTTGCAAGACTGAATGAGAAAGGTTTACGATGTCGTAAAGAAAAATGCCATTTTGCTCAACCCTCGGTAGAATATCTTGGTCATAACCTTTCAGCAAAAGGAATTTCTAAAGGACTAAAAGCAGATGCTGTTAAACAGATGCCTGCCCCAACTAACATAAACAGTTTACGTTCATTCCTTGGATCAGTACAGTTCTACAGCAAATTCCTACCTAACCTATCAACGATTACAGAACCATTACACCAGCTAACTAGAAAAAAATGTGCAGTGGAAGTGGAGTGCAGAACAGGAAACCTGTTTTCTTCAGCTAAAACAACTGCTGACTGCTGACACAGTTCTTACACATTTCAACTCAAAGCTGCCTATAGGAATAGCATGTGATGCTTCCGAAAAAGGAATTGGAGCTGTCTTATTTCACAGATATGAGGATAATAGTGAGAGACCTATTATGCATGCTTCTAAAACATTGACAGCGACCCAAAGAAAATATGGTCAGATTCAAAAAGAGGCACTAGCTATCATATTTGCGTTGAAGAAGTTTCACCAATTTCTCTATGGCAGAAAATTCACCATCATCACGGACCATCGAGCATTGACATCTATGTTTGCACCTAACAAAGGAACTCCTGCACTTGCTGCTAACCGATTAGCAAGATGGGCTCTCTTACTCAGTCAATATGAATATGAAATTGAATATAGAAAGACTAACAAACATGGGAATGCAGATGCTCTTAGTCGGCTACCTGTTGGACCAGATGTTGAGTTTGACAGAGAGGAAGACAATGCTGACGTAGACATTATTTGCACTATTAAAACTATTGGAGCTCAACTTAACCCTACAGATCCAGGAGTAATAGTCAAGGAATCTTCTAAAGACATTTTTATCTCTACAGTCATGAGATATACAACAGAAGGATGGCCACATCGAGAGGAAGCAACTCCAGCTACTTCTGAAATCAAAGAATTTAGAAAGTTAGAAAACTCACTATCGGTGTGTAATGGTTGTCTACTCTATGGAAACAGAGTAGTAATTCCTACCAGCTTACAAAAAGAAGTACTGAAGATATTGCATCTCGGACATTTTGGGATACAAAGGATGAAGCAGCTAGCACGCACAGCGGTATACTGGCCTAGAATGGATGCTGACATTGCAGAGACAAGCAAGTTGTGTATATCGTGTGCTGAAAATCAGAGACTACCTTCAAAGTATCCTGTACATCCGTGGATGCTACCAGAGAAACCATGGAGTCGTTTACACTTAGATCATGCTGTCAACTTTATGGGAAGTAACTGGCTAGTTCTCACGGATGCTTACACTAAATATCCTTGCATACACAGGACCAGTTCTACATCGACAAAATCAACTACTGATCTTTTAGAACAAGATTTTTCACACTTTGGCTATCCACACACATTAGTTACAGACAATGCTACTACCTTTAAATCAGAAGAGTTTCAACAGTGGTGCAAAGAAAGAGGAATTACACATTTATCAGGAGCTCCTTATCATCCTGCAACAAATGGAGCTGCTGAGAGAATGGTGCAATCATTTAAACAAGCTTTGAAAAAGTCTACTCTACCACCTAATGCAGCATTATTAGAATTCTTGATGCATTATAGAAGAACACCTTTAGAGACTGGATATTCACCAAGCCAACTGCTACATGGAAGGCAAATCCGATGCAAAATTGACACAATTATTCCATCACCAGCCCATTCGGCTCAAGGAAAACAATCTAAAAATACACAGCTTCTGAATGACACAGTAAACAAGATTCACAGCTATCAAGTTGGAGATCCATGCTATGCGTTATACTGTGGCCCTAAAAGATCTAATCAGCCTCGATGGGTTCCAGCATTAGTGACTAAAGTCTATGGCCAGCGAAGTGTTAATGTTAGAGTATGGCCACGCGGACCCACATGGAGGAGACATGTAGAACAACTACAACCTAGATTTAGCACAGAAGAAGACCTACACCCTGGAGATATATTTCAAACATCAGATAAAAATAGTGACAGGCTACCTATTCCGGTACCTCCCGAAGAACCAGTGCGTCAACCAAAGAGACCAAATCCTAGACATCCTCTACACAGTGATTATGGACCACATAATCCACGTAGGTCATCTAGAAGGAGACAGCAAACACAATTTTATCCGTAACGTTTCGTCTGTTCATATCATCTCCAGACTAGTGAGGAGGTGTTAGATTGCCATCATAAAGCTTAAGTCAAGCTAAATTTGCGCTATCTATTCTAATATAGCTAAAATATTCTAATACAAGTAATGCTTTTGTTTAGCTATTTATTAGATAGCCATAGCTGAGGCTTATATAAACTAGGTCTGGAAGGCAACAGTGCAATATATACTATGAGAGTGAATAAACCACATCTTGTGTTATTATTCATACAGGAACATAACAAAAATGAATAGAGTATCTAAACCTCCCATAGCCTGAAATGCGGGATATACTGTAACATCTATGTAAATGGGATCTATGGGATATACTGTAACATCTATGTAGGTTAAATGCAAAGTAAAAATAACTCATAGAGATACTTCTCCGCTTCAAAAATTTACAACACTTTCGAGGTATTTTTTGCAGATTGATTGCACCCGTATGGGTTATTGTTGCTACATTTGAAGGTGCTTGCAAAATATAGGCAATATTTACTTTGAACGAAAGAAGAGATAAATTTAGCTTACCAAAATGCTGACGAGCCACTTGAAAAGTACAACACCACTTTGGATTTGAACATAACCTTTAACAAAACGTCATTATGAGAGAATGGTTGAAAGATAGAGGGCCATTGCGTTAAAATAAATATTTCACAGTAAGTTGTTACCTTTCCTTCACATCTCTGAACTCAGCTTCACTTGATATGCACAGTATTTCCTCAAAATTCTGCTTAGTTCCTTTACCTATACAGAAATAAGTATTTATGCCAAACCTAGTAAATCATATATACGTACAGTGATGCTGTGCAACAAGTAACTTTTGCTTAATTGTAAAAGTGAGGATAATTATAGTCATGGATTGTAATGAAACATGATTGCCTATAACCATAAGCTAACTTAAAATCTTATAAAATACCCAAAACTAAAAGATTCAGCAAGTTTAACAAAACTATTCCACAAATGTCACAGAAACGTTAAAATAGTCTTTGGATCATATCAGTTTAAAAACTTATCTTGTTTTGGCTCTGCATAATTTTTGGAAAGTATTTATTTTACAAACAAACAGTTTTCATACATGTAATTAGGTAAACCAAATGCGAGTTTCTCACATGAGACTTTCAGCCCTTTATCTTATATAGTAAGTCGACAGTAGTTTGATCAATCATTTCATTGATGTTCCTGTTTCCGGGCCAGGTTTAATTAATGAGCAAGCCGGCTTATTAATTACTGTTACCCAAATTTTAGTTTATAATGTAATGGTCATTATATCAGTCAGCTGCTATTTGATAGGAAGAGAAATTGACGCAGACATGTAGCACTTTACATAGCTAACCCAGTATTGGAGGGTAGGTAGTACTTAACAAACAACATACCCACAAAGAACATTGTAATATGCAAAGCACCACTTGACACACATGACGGTATTTACTACACAATGCAGTAATTAAAATTTATAGCATTATTTGACCCATTGAACGTTACAAAAACTTGATAAGAATTTTCCCCATACCAGCATAGAGCGAAGATGTTGGATGAAGCTGGATATCAGAGATGACATTTCCAAAGTCTCTCTCTATCTCATTCAGCGCTTCACTCAAAATGATTGCAATATAAATGTTTGATACATATTCTGGTATTTCTATTGTGTATTTCCCTACCAACATAGCAATTGGCATCCAACAGCCCTCTTTGTTTTGAATGTGTAAAATCTTTCCGCAGTCACCCTCTTCAAACCTTAAAATATAATTGAAATTTGATACACTAATTAGCACATGAATATCCATTTGGCAACGTTGGATGAATGCAAGATGGAAGTGCAGGTATCAAAATGATTTCAAACCCAAGTGCGAGTGTGAGCAAAGTTCCATAAAGAGTGCATGCACATGTATGAGTGATGCAGAGAAGTGGAGTCATGCAGAGGTGCAGTGGAAGATGTAGTAAAAAGTTAAGTAGTGCTTCATGTGTGCACCAAACAAAAGTTTCCAGTAATAAGCTTTTGAAGCTGTTATTATTTTTTGGTCACTTGTATTTTCAGCACCAGAAGTTCCAAAATATATAAACAATATTTTTGGAATTAATACCTAGACATGACTACAGTGATTATCATGCTGATAGCTATATATCTTTATAAACAATTCCTTTTCCATTTGAAAGCAAGTGTATGTTTATCTGAAAAGGTCTCAGGTATGGATGTCGTAAAACACTAAAGTTTTTGGCAAAGATCATTGCATTAAATATGAAACAGCCTCTAAAATCTTTTAGACCTATTGTTGCATTATCTATTGCTGAGTGACAGGTAACAATTTGGTTCTCCCTGAGTAAAACTTATTATGTATACTCAATTTTCTAATAACAGTTGTTTTGCAACAGCAACTTGAGGAAAATTATCTTTTTAGAAAAGTATACATTGAGGAAAGCCACGTGAAGATTATATTGGTATGAGAGCTCCGCAGTATACTTACATTTTTTCTATTAAACTAAGTTTCTTTTTAGATATGAAAATGCATCTTATCAGTTTTTGACAAGTTGTATTTTAAGACCTATTGAAGATAGTATCTTTCAGTTATTGACGGATGCATTTTCAGCTGTCAGTTATTGATGACCATCATTGTATTCAATGATAGCAGCTAGTAAATCTAAATATGATGCTATATAATTGGCTGTTTGATTATATGATGCTCTGTTATATTAAGACTATCTTCTGTAGTTGAATAATTTCTACAGCAAGTTAGTACTGACCAAATTAACTTTTACAAAATATGTTATACCTTTGTTACACAACAGCGGTTCCGTTTTTTACAGATCCGCTCACAGACAACTGACTTCTAAAGTTTGGAAACTATTAATTTAAAAAAACCAAACTTTTTGAAACTGTCAAACTACTCGCAAAATTGTGCGAGTACGTTATTTAGTAAGAAAACTAAAGTTTAGCCACTAAAATGTTTGAAAAGAATCAAAGCTGATTGCAAAATTAAGAGTACAAAGAATAGAGTTTTATTCAAGATTATTAAATTGCTAAGAATTGTATCACATGCCAGTGGTTTCTACAAGGTAAGCGTAATCTCACAGTTAGTTACCTACTTTCAGAACTAATTTCAGAAACGATTTCAATTTTTCCCTGTTTTAGTTTAATTAGTTGGAACGTTTTAGTATCTGTAAATTTAGTACCAAATGTTAAAGTGAAAATTAACAAGTCTGACACTTACATGATTAACTTGATATTGGTTTTAAGCTAATATCATTTCAGCTCCATTTACCGACCTTGGTGTTTGGTTGGCTCCGGTAGAAAGAACCACAAAGGCCAAGTGAGGGCCCAAAACCCAGCAATCATTTCCTATAACATCGGGCGAAGGAACGATTTGTCCCACATGACCTCCAATCATCACTACAGATTGCCTACGAGCGAGGAAGTTGATGAATGATTGATTCGGAATAGGCAGTGACTTCACAATAGGTTTTGACTCAAACTTCTGAGCTGCAATGTAATTCATACGCGAGTGGCCTTGTTCATCACTTTGGATTTCTGCGGTGATTCTGTACTTGACGATTGGAGTAGCCTGAAAAGTGCAAGGTTGAGTTTCCTCTTCAAAAAGGTTGCCGATGAATTGCTGAGAGGCAGGTTCAACAAGGTTTATTGAAGCTAGTGGCTGATTGCTTTTATCTTTGTCGCTGTGCAAAAAGTGTGCTGGAACAATGGTATTCTTTATATCAAGCTGGCTTCCATCAGATAGTTTCTCTTGAGCTGTTGTGATTAGCTCACATTCAGCTTCTTTTTGAACAACACCACTTGAAGAGTCTGCAAAAATCTTGTGAAGGTGAGCTAGCCATGAGATGTATGGAATACCTTGAGGAAATACAAGGTTTTTTTTCGTGGTTTCAAGTCCGTATTCTGAAAAGACATTTTGAATCACACAACAGACTCTTTCGATATTTTCTCCACAGACATAGACGATTTGACCAGGGGCGGAAGAAACAAACATATGCTGAATACCATGTCGGACCTTTATTCTAAAACATAAATTTTACATTTTTTCAATTTATCATAAAAATAAATTCAATGATGAGTTTTAACCCCTAGGCAATAAATAACACTTAGAAGTGATAACGTCTCCCTACTTCTTGTAAAAGCAGTGTAAACAAAGCTTCAATTCATCTTCATTTATTGTATGCATTTTTATACCTTGCAATTGCTTTAAACATTCATGAAATTTTGCTTTTCATAGTAGTCTAATTTTAGAAATAGTTCCATATTTCTTAATGTTCAACTAAAAGACATGCTTGATTAGAATTTTATGAAATAAACAATAAAAATAAGACATTTTTGTTTTAATACCTCTTCAACATTCTCTTCTATTAAAATCAGACTAATAACAAGATAAAACTGTTAAAACAATATCACTGAGCAAAACATACTGTTTAAGATCTTCAAAGCACTGTAAAGGGACCTCTTGGAGTTGAAAACAAAGTTGATCTTCAAAAAGATTTTTTTTGCTTGTTTGTATGATGTTATCTGCAAAGAAAAAAGGTAAACTTTAGCCTGGACCAAAATCTCTTTTTTTTTGTTTTTTATTTTCTTTGACTAATCACAGTCAGTAGGATTGATCAGTAGGCCTACTTTGATGGAATTAATCTCCTTCGGTTCTGTATGACTGACATAACTATATTCTCTACACTGTTTTGTTTGGGAGAGTACTGAGACTAATACTGTGACATTACTCACCACTGTATCTCTTATCACAGTGATTAATGAGCTGCTTAGCCAATAAACAACAAATAGATGATAGTGAGAAAAGTTTATATTGACAGTAGAAACACAAAAAAGTGGAGCCATTTAGTGTCCTTGCAAAAGGGGTCCTACAAATAAATACAATTACCTATTTCTCACCTTCAGTCAAACAAAGTTCATCCAATGTGTTGTTAATATAAGGTCCGAAAACATCTTCTTCCTCTTGTATATTGCTCACAAGATTAGTTGAATCATATTCTGCAAAATGCAGAGTGATGATTAGTCACTACATTGAGTTTTTCAAATAGTACATGTATATTCTATTTTAGTGTTAAAGATCTGGAATAGAGCTCTGTGAATATATGGTAACATCAAAGCTAACTAATAAGCATGAGATTACTTAAAATAAATGTAAAATTTGGCAGTAAATGATTGCAACCAATATTATCATCTTACTATGTATATAAGTTCAAGTCGTGACCCGGGTAACTATTCAACTAAATTTTTTTAAAGTTGCCAGTGCTAAACACTAAGGCTATAATGTCATTGTAAAGTATGTATTTAATGCAGTAATATTGCAATAGTGTCTGACTAGTTTATATTTTTATGTACCTAACACTTGCTTGATCTGACAAATATGTATAACTACTATTTAGGATTTTAGTTAGTCATATCTGTTTAATTTGACTTCTTTTTTTAACTCTTTGAAACCTAACAACCAGTTTTTGGATAAGGTGTGTCAAAAACCTTATCGGCCAGAATCATTGCATTTATATGGCTCTGTTTGATATAAATAACAATAAACTCAATTCTTTCACAGCGCATTAAACCAGAAATTTCAGTTATATTGTTAATCATTTTTAAATATTTCAATCTACTTCCTTTGTTATGATAGAAATTTTTATAGGAACGATATCACACACAAAAAGTTGAAACGACTCGTTTGTTGGTAGGTCATGAATGATCGCAATGCAGATGGAAAATTATATGGCATTAATTGCAATTTTCCAGATTATTTCAATTCATGAACAATGATGAACGTATGCCCCATAGATATATTGCTACTGTAAAAAAATTTACATGTTTTTAAAATCATATGAATTTTTATGGTTTTAGTTCGAAGAACCGCTGAGCACTTGATTTCCTTTTTGTGCTTTTGCTGTCGGTTGCAGGACCTTTTTGCCAGTGTTTTATCAAATATCGTTGTATTATGACAATATTTAGATCTATTCAATTATACATGTAGTTTAAAAACTTGTGATTATTGGAAAAAATTGCTAAGGTATACTGACCCACCTTGACATGAATGGCTGAAGTTCAAATGATTAATTAAAGAAAGGAAGTTCTATGACTCATATTTTGCGTCTCTAATTTTTGCCATTCAGCCAAGTCAGCCAGCATCTGCCATTTTTATGATACAAATGCAAACTCCAATTGTAGAGAAGGGAGTTGGTACTGGACTCAGTTAGACATTTACATCGAATACATTTAAAATGATATTGGTGTACTCCATGATTTGGAGACCATTTTATGTTAAAAATTAATCAATTGATTTGTGCAAGTGCACAGTTGTATAGAAGAAATCAGGCAGTGCCATCTTCAATATAAATATAAACAAGTGCCCTTTCACAAAACAGGGCACCCTCGGACTACGATCGCGTCGTAAAGCAAAAATAGTGTACTCATGGTTATAGAAACAATACTAATTATATATTGCAAACATTCC
The DNA here is from genome assembly GCF_963576615.1 of Watersipora subatra. NCBI lineage: Eukaryota > Metazoa > Bryozoa > Gymnolaemata > Cheilostomatida > Watersiporidae > Watersipora > Watersipora subatra. The sequence goes on from NC_088713.1 coordinate 13,820,278, forward strand.
CTGGTAAAAATCATCAAAAATTTATATAAGTATAGCGCATATCAAATATTAGTAACAAAATAGTACGTTGACCTTAGTAACTTAATAGTTACCTGCAGCAACTTTAGTGTATATAGTGTATTTATTGGTTATGAGCTGCATTAAAATGTAGCATTATGGTAGCTCTGTACAGTACATAGAATAGGAAGTTCTTACCTTTATGACAAATGAATGTATAACATAAACTTTGTAATCACCTTATATCCATTTAGCTTAATAAACACATACAATTAAAGCTAACTTTCAGCATATACTATACAAATATTTTACCTGTCTTCTACTTTTTATCACAAAAATGTATCACCTATCAGTGTATGGTTTCGTTTTCACTATAGCTTTTAGCCAACTTTATTAAAACATTTGTCAATTTAATTTGACAAATGTTTTACAGTAAAGGCCAAGCGATGCGGTTCTCAAAAGTGGCCTCTTACCCATTTGATTTAATGGCAATTGAAATCAAAAACGTCTTCAATATGCTGTACCTTTTGAAGTGACGTGGTTTGAGCTGGTACATGTAGCAAGTAGAGAAGAGAAGACGCCAAAAATGTATCAATGCTAATTATGCTACTGTACCCTTGAAATAAGTTTATTACGTAATGAAATGGATTTTTATTAGCAGGCAAAATAAAGTTGTTTAAACCTTCTGTTGGAAGGGATTGACACTGCAATTTTGCTACTGGTTTTAAAAGATAACTTTTACCACTTTTGGGTCCTAACAAGCAAAACGCCAAAAAGACACAGTTTAACTGCTGGTTCAAAAGTGCTTGAAGAAAGCAAATCCAATGGGTGCAATGCAGAAGATTGCCTACTTGATCACTTATTGAAGATTATGCTGCTTGCTGGTGCAATTTAAATGCTTGTACAATGCATACAATTGCTAGCTAGCTAATGGTTGTAAAAAGGATTCAGATAAAGTTGTAGTTTTTCTTCGATGAATGTGCACAAGAATGACTATTTAATAATGGCGTTTGCATTTTTTAAATGATTATGGCCATATTCCTAGACAATATTAACAATACGAGCGCTCTCCTTGTATCTATTATTATCTCCAAACTTGGCTGTCAAGGAAATTATGTTTTCCCACTTCATCTAACAATTTTATAAATATCTGATTCTATAGCTAACAAATTTGATATTATTATCTGTAGTTGTATGCATGTATGCATGATAAATAAGTTTGTAGTAGATATGATTATAAAGCTAAAAATTATTATAAGCTCTCTTATGAGCTTTTCGCAAAATTTTCCTCGAGGAATGCTGAGCTGAGAGAAATTGGTCATTATGTATTTTTCAGGATAGCAAAAAGATTCAGCAAACATTATTGTGGCGTCTTTGTTATTTTGACGTACATGTATATAATAAGCACACCGACTGCCAAAATTGAAACCGGAAGAAAATTTAGTTGAATTTTTATGGTGAAATAAGATGTTATGGTGAGGTGCAAAAATCCTCTTGATTCACTTCGCAAGGCAAAAAAATTGTATAACAGGGTAATCATATCTCGAGGATCCTCTGTAGTACATTTGCATTCATGAAAGTATGAATCACAAAATAATCAAAATGGGATGATGACCTTGAAATCAAAAACAAGCTGCCCTTTAGTGACCAAGGGCTATTTTACCTTTAATAAAGCTGTCGTGAAGTCTTACTGAAATGTTTACCAAAGGGTTGTCTTCTCCACGAGTTGCGCCGATCTGTGAAGGTGTTAGAGCTTGACATGCTGACAAAAAAATTGCGTTTACATGATTCAGCACACTAAATGACAGCAGTTAAACACTGATGGTATGTTTTTGATTAAACTTAGAGAAGACTGAACTCTTATATAAAACAAAATGAAGAAAAAATATAATTCTACGCACACAAGTAAAAGCATTTATTTTCTTCACGCCAAAGTATTACAGATGTGATATGGTAATTATTGTTTGAATTTTTCATGCGAATGTTGATTTTTTGCATAATTGATTCCTATCTAAGTAGAGTTTCGATTAAACTGTTTTGATCTCCTATTATACAATTATTTGTTTAATTGCTGCTAACTAAAAATTAAGTTTATATTAAATTATGCATTTTATTATCGAATTGCAAACATTTTACAAAATGATCAGTTTTACTGAGGGACATAATTGATGCTTCTGCGTTTGCTAGGTTTGTAAGATCTAATCAAAAAATTAAGAAATAGTATAGCTAGTATAATAACTAGACCTAAGCAAGAAATAATAAGTAGTACAGTTTTATATAACTTTTAATAATTTAATAGCAATATAATAATGCTTACATTGATTGACAGCTGATTATAGCATAGACTGGAATGCTTTACTATAGCCTTTATGAAACCAGGTTGGTTAGAATTGTGCATACAACTAATCCATGTGCTAGTGTTTAACTGTTCTCGTTATTCTGCGCAATTTTATATGCATGAAAATGCTAACTTATCATAATGTTCCCCATAAAGACTCGAATTTTAAGAAAAACCAAGTAGTAATTTTAATAAAAACCACCAACTTTGCTATCGTCACTTGTTGTTTTATAAATTGTACCGTGTAGAAATGAGGATTTGAAAAACTAGGATTACTTCAGTGAACAGATAGATTTGTATTCATCATCAAATATGCATTTGAGTAACTAGAAGAAACTTTAAACTTGGTGAATTATTTTACTATAATGCGGAAACATAAATTACTGATGGCTTTGATTCAAAAATTATTTCTACCTTACAATCTTACTGTTGAATTCCTGGTCAAACGTTTGATAAAATTGCTTAATAATATTTAATTATAATGGTTTTAGAGGGTTTAAGTTAATTTTCAAGAGGAACAGTTTCCTACTTCGCAAAATTCTATCTCAAATTTCAAAACACACAAGAAAATCTTACAAAGTTATAACTTATTGTGTTGATAGTTAAACAGTGCATCAATAATCAAATTAACAAATGTATGTATTAACAAATTTGCATGAAGTTATAAAAAACACAGCTATTCCTACATTTGATTATTGTCAACAATGTAATCAAGTCATTCTAAATAATTTTTCAACTTTCTAAAAGTACAGCTTTGCGACTAAAAAGTTAAAGCAATTTTGTTTAAAAAAATGCTTGAACATAATGTGAGCACTGAATAATATTGAAGAAATTGGTGAAACTTAAAAAGGGTCATCATACAATCACCCTCTATAGATCTAACAATAGAACATTTTGGATTATAACTCACATAAAAACCAAACTATCAACTTAAAAATGAATTTTGTCTTCCTTATTTGCTTCCTACTAAAGAAATGGGTCAATAACCCAATAGCCTTATTAGAACATACATCTCAACTATGGTGAAACTATTCTGATAAATTTCTTGAATTGTCGATAGATGAACGTAATATCATAAATTTAACATGGCGTATTAATGAGAGACTCATTTTTATCCAATGATGTTATGGCACACTAAAAAAATGCTAACAATGTATGTACATTGCTTGTTTTATATCCATTGCCAATGAAAAGCACAATTTTAAACTAGCCTCCACATTTTCATTAGAGTTTTCATGGTAGAGGTCATCGCCCATACAAGCTTTCACCTTGGTATAGATTGAAATGCACCAAGTGCTCGTGAGATGGCAAAGCACAAGTCGTGAGAATGTTGGTCATAGTTGGTGCTAAAATGACATTCGCGCAAAAGTTGATTCATTGATGTACATGTCCTTCCTAAAGCCACCAATAATATCGGTGGAATTCCAACTACTGGCTTTTTGATCATAAGCGAGCGTACCAGCCGTTCCTTCACGGCTTGCACCGTTTGTTCACAAATTTTAATTCAATTATTATGATCTCAATCAGAGCAAAAAACTAGAACGTTGTTGTCTTATATTGAAGCATGTCATTCTCCATGATCTAAGTCAATTAATTTGTCCTAGTAATAATATCGGTAATGATGGCAAGTCAAAGATCACATTGTCACCCGCACTGATGCATGAATGACTACAGTGAATTTGGTTCAGATAGTTTGTTCTGCTTGTCTCAAATGTTGTAACTCATGTAAATATATTTAGTCCTAAAGTTGATTACATTCAATTTAAATCATGGAATTGATATCAATATTTTTGTAGAGTTGTGTACGAAGGAGTATATTTAGAATTGCAACTGTAAGCTGTGTCGCGCAAAAGAAGGAACAATTAAATGAGCGTACTGAAGCTGCTCCCGATAGGCAGTGTACAGTCTAATTTGGTTATTCTGATGATTCACAGTATTCCAAAGCACAATATATTGATAAACTAAACTATATAACTGTTACACCCTGTGATATATTGATGACTTCACTCTTACCGGCCTAACAAAAGCACTACAGCTGTGCTGAATACCAACCTTTTGATTATTGGCTAATGTTTGAGTCGTAAATTAAGTGTTTCACTGCTAAAACTTAGTTTAAAATGACTATCTACAATGTAGAGTATGTTGGCTAGCCATATGTAGCTGCTCAATGATCTCCTACAAAATCAGATGGCTACTCTAATCATCCAAAAAGCTTTACTGATAACTCTAAATTAAAATAATTATATTAGTTCCATGGAGCCGGGGTTTCAACCCTCACTCTATAGTTGAATTTTGTTAGAAATCATTTCCAAATAGTGGGTAGCACTGTATTTTTGGCTGGCTCATCAAAATCTTTGAAAGATAGTTTTATTAGTTTTCAGGCAAAGCAATGCTAATGTTGCCTACATTTTGCACTTGCTTTCGACTAAATTGACATGAATGCCTTCGGTCTCAGCGCTTTTCCAAAACATTTTTCGTTTACATTGAAGTGTTGTAAGTGAGACATTAGCCAGATACAGTTACTAACTATTCCAAATGTGTCGCTTTCATGGTTTTCAAGAAAATTACAAAGTTTTTGAGTTGAAAGACGGACTTCGATAATCTATAACAAACTTAATTAAATTGCGCAGTGTTTCTGAAACGTATTCTAATTGCTCATCAAATCAATTTAGCGTTTCCAGGTAAGATTGTAAACCATATGATAGTTTAACCTTAAGACAATAAATTAGATGTAGACCTGAGTGACTTCAAATCAGAAGTAGCTCTATTGATTGTGATGATCCACATTTTCAGGTACACCACCACCACAAAAGATTTTGTGACCACTACAGCAACCACACAAAAATTGTTTTTGATGCAGCTGAGTCAGTATTACCATTCGTACAACTATTACCAATATTACACAATTTGGTGTGGATAGTTTTTTAATGATAATTTCCTTTTCTTGATTCACAAAAAATCAAACAATATTTTTTTAAGTGGCTGTCAACTAGGGTTGGGTTCAATTGCAGGCGTGACATTGTATCATTCAACCCTTATCCAAGAGTGCTGTTCTATTACAATGGGCATTCAAATCAAGGTAGAGTTCAAATAGAGGTTTCACAGTAAGCACGGTAGAGGTAACCACCTAATAATGTTATAGCCTAATGTATACGTCAGCTAGATAATCTAATCGTTAAACCTATGCAAACTAGCCACAGCGGCTAAACATTGCTACTTGCCATCAGGCTGAGGCTCCTGTGGAGGTTCACGTTTCTCATTCTTGCTTTTATCTATAGTGCGTGTCAACTCTATAGATAAAAGTAAGACATTAAAAAGTAAAAAAAATGTTCATAATTTAAATAATTAAATAATAAACGAACTTTTAGATATGCCAAATTTTTGTTTTAAAAATTGTCTTTTAATGGTTTTCTTTTAAATTTAGATTTTATACCGAGTCTTAAATGAGGGTTGACATTAAAATTTATTAACTCACCAACTTATCAAACCCTAAAAACAGAAAAAAAACCAAAGTGTGAATTATAAATTTTGTTTGGCTACAGGCTTCGGTTTTTTAATTTTATTGGGATTCTTTTTGCCTCAGATTGGTCTAGACACCAACTCAGTTTCACAGTATTTTGTTGATATAGTTAGATACACAGATGTTTTAAAGCAAAACCAATAATGCTATAGAACAGGTCATACCGAACAAATTCTCTTCGGTGTTCTCAGAATCATCAGATGAGTCTGAGTCAGGTACTTTGCTTGCCATAGCTACAACAAATCTTACAAATAATTCATGCTAAATAAATTACATGCAAACAATTCGAGCAATCTATCTTCGGTAAACATTACAAATGCAAACAATGGCTACATGTGAAATTCGCAGCAAAAATAATTTGGCATACCTTTTTTTCATTTCATTGAACTGCAGGATGCAAACTACTTATAGTAAAAGGTTTTAGTTTACAGACGCTTCGATTGTAAAAAAATCTTCATGGTTGGATTATTTAGCTCTGGCTACGGATTGAAAATGCTCAAATGTCACGGAAGTTTACATTATTTCAGGGTTAGTACTATAACATGCAAATGTGTAAATATTTCATTGTGTTCCATGAACATTATTATTTCACAATGTAGCAATAATCTGTTTACTATCACACCTGCATTGGTTCACAATGAGGTGATGAACAGTTCAGATTTGCATGTGAAGGGTGGGATCTTCCTACAATCACTATAAGCATATTATGTTAAAAGCTGGAAGGAGTAGGAAGTCAAAAAGCTATTTCGCCATTGGCCTACAACCTAGAACTCTGCTAATAAAGTATGACACTGAATAGCAATAACAAGGAATTGATTTTATTGCAGGTCTCATAAGAAGGGCGAAGATATGGCTGTATTCTCTGGTGTGTGCCCAAACACACTTAGGCAGTTCACCAGCAACCTTTAATGCAAGCAAGCTTGTAAATAGCCGGTAACATTATGCATAACAAACTTCTCCACAGTTAACAATAAAATTATAATGCAGTGATGTAAACATCTCATGGTTTTGCTCAGCCACTATCACTTTCACTAATTTCACACTGAAAAAATACATAAAAAAGTTGTGGCTTCTAGCATTAAAACTTTTTGAATGCATGCAAAGTGGCTACATTGTTGTCCTTAAACAGGATAGTTTATTTATTCATGTGTGCTTTATAGTACAGGACTAGGTTTGCCCTTATTAATTCTATGAACTGTTTATTGCTTATTTGATAATGTATTAATCGTAAAAAGCTAGTAACATTTTTCTTTTGAAAATTGGTGACCATCGACCAGCTGCCAAAAAGTTAATAATGGGTTAAAACAACCCATCGAAATACACATTGTGTGGGATAAATCTCTGATTGAGCAAGTCTGGTATTATTGCTACGCATCAACTCGACCAGTGCACAATATCATACTACTGAAACCCAGTGTGTTTGCACCTCAACAAATTTGGATTTCTGCAATAAAGAACAGTTTCAAGGTAGATTAATAGAGTGAATTGCCGCAACTACTCGTTATAAGCTAACTCTGATGCAATAGTATAGAGTACATAGAAATAGTTTATCTGTTGTTGAGATTCATATTTCAGTATATTTATTAGCACTCTTTTCCAGGCTCCTGTTCCACAAGTTTACTGTTATTGCCATCAATAATTGAGAACACAAGCGCTCAATACAAACAAACCCCTCTTAACAAAACCTCATCAAAAACTTTATGCTGAAAATGATTCGCATAATCTATTCTCGGTCTATAAAAAGGCCTGACACAATGTTATACACTATGTTATACACAGATGTTATACACTGATGTTACAATCTAGACTATGCAAAATTGTGCTATCACACACCATTTTGAAAATTTATTTGAACAACATAGCGCTCTATTTTAAAGCCTTTCACTGTAGTGGTGATTCGTTAGAGGCAACATTCAATAGAGGTTTGCTCTGCATTTTTTAATGAACTAGAAGAATTATGTAAAGACTAATTTACCCCTTTTACAGGCTAAGTGATCCCAATTTTGTCTCTATTCGGCATTCTTTTTTCAGGCGGAGGAGAGTGCCAAATAAAGGCACTCTTTATACACCATAGTGTCCTAACAGTTTATACAAGGAACTATTATGAGTAAAAGCGTATTGGCTAATTACCCTTGTTAACCATGCTGATGGTATCCTTTTAAAGTTTTAAAGAAAAGACCATGAAACTTTGGCATTAGAAAACAAGTTTTGTCCGTAGTAAAATTAGTAACAGTGTAAGGCAATGAAAATGATTTTTGCACAGAGCTTTAAACCAGAAATTTTCACCTCCATTTTAACTGTTTTCAATTATCTTTATCTAATTACTTAGGTATAACAAAAAATTTTATTAGAAGAACATCACAAACAAATCAATATGACTTGTTTTTTGAAGGCCAAGGATAATAATGAGGCGCATGAAGAACTTTTTGATACTTGCTATAACTTTCAAGACTATTTTGAGTCATAAAATGATGACGAACGTGTGCTTGATGGGTATAATACTCCTGTATTTATTTTTTTAAGTTTTTAAATTCGTACAGGTTTTCACAATTATACCAACTACATTATGTTAGATGTCAATAGAAGATACAGTACGCCCTCGGGTTGCGATGTCTCTATTGGATGAATTTTACGCCTTGTGATGTAGAATACCAGGTTTATTGGTTCTCACCATAGGAAATTTCCTTGTTCCCACCATAAGACATTATTTAACCAGACGATATCAATAAAAGTTTATGTCGAAACTAAAAAGTGACACTTGGTGTGCTGAATTTGTACAAACAACAAAGACGAGTGAAGTTGCAAAGTAGAGTAAAAAAGAAACTAGTAACATAGAGATGGCAGACATTAAGACAATGACAAAGTTGAAGTTTAGTTTAGTAAATTCCACACTGAAACTCAGCTTTAAGGAGGTGTTTTGTGAGCTAAACGCTATGTTATACGTCTGTCTCAAAGGTAAGAACTTTTTACGGTACATGCTGCACATAGTATATTGTTCTGTTACCTGCTATGGTAGATCATAACCTCTAAATACCCTGAAGTTACTTTTGGTAACTATAGTTACTAAAGTTGACATTCTGTTTTGTTACCTATTTTCAATATGTACCTCATGTATACTGAAATTGGACGTGTTTCACCAGAGGCATTTCAATTAAATACTCGCTATGGGTTTCTATACATTTCTCTTAAACATTTTTGATTCAATATGCCAACGCTAAAAATATTGAAATCATATAGCGAGCATCAACTATATCGTCAAATGGAATTAAGGGCACAGACTTAAATGATAGCAAGTTTTATACACCTGGTGAAAAATAGATCTGCAAATGTATTTCCTTAGGAGTAAGTTCTGCACCAAAGTTTTTGGAGAAGGAAGTGCAAAATATATTGTCAGGGGTATTGCGCATACCTTGTATGATTGCTAATATTTTGAGAAACAGATTGTTTGGGTTCTAACTTCAAAAGAGTGGTAATCGTGCATCAATGGCCAGATGAATCTTGAATCATATTTAACAAGAATAACTGTTTGTTTAGCAAAAAGAGGTCACGTTCCTCAGTCATCTGATCGACAAGAACATCATTCTTGCTAAACAAAACTGTGGTCCGAGAAGCCAGATGCTGTATTTGAGTCTGCCACAAAAATGCCTAAGCTAATTTTAGAGATAGAAAGCAAGCTTTAATTTCAGTACATAAGTCCTAGTCAAAATAAATAATAACGAGACAGGTCCAAGCTGTCCCTATAGCCTTACAGGCAAGATTGGCCTCAACTTGTCTTGAGTAAATTAATCTCTTCAGCCATGGGATGACGTAGAACAATTATTAGGTACAATAAAGAAGATATTAGCCCACTTAGATTTAAAGAAACCATTTTTACTATCATGAGTCTAGATGACCATGACAAGCCTAGATAAAAAGTTATGCATGATCAATTTTGTATCTTAGGTAACCTCTGTATTTATGTGTCATGCACTGATAGCACCTCTAATCAATCAAGTGTAACTTTGAATATTTGCAAGTCACATTCCTTAACAAATTAGCGCAAGGAATTGGTTAGCACATAAACAGTGTAGGGTATACGTGTATATGAATATCGAACTGAGAAAATAACAAAAAAACAACTACCTCGCCTGGATGACCTTGTGAAAAGAGTTCATTCAATATCACTGTTCATGAGTTTTATTTACAGTCTAAAAGTATATCAAACCAATTTTGTACTTATTGTGCATATGACTACACTTACCTCGACAGATAGACTTGGCCCATCAAAGTAAGCTTGATGTAAGATTTTTGTTGGCTAGATGGAGTGATCTCAAAATACATAGTTTATCAAACTTAGCATAGTTACAGTATTTAAATTGCTATAGAGAATATTAAAAACAAAAAGCCATTATCTACTATATAAACGGCAATCGTTGTGTGTTGGTGTGAGTGTGTGTAATTGATTGTCCGCCTTACATAGTACCGTACTTTTCGGACTATTACCCGCTACTAGGTATCTAGGGCGCGTTAACGGGAATCGATGATTAATACATGCATCTATACATAACCTACCTATTCATCGGTTTTACACAAAATCACGTCACCTTCGGTTAGAGCGTGCCTCTTTATTTTATTTAATTTAAATCATTAAATAAAATAAATTAATGAGTAGTAATTTACATGCAAATAATTTTTACTGCCATCGCGTATCGAGAAGGTCGCACAAACGTTGGCTTCTTGCGGTCACTGGAAAACGCAGTTCTCTCCTACTAAATTTCTACATAAAAAAGGTAAGTATTTCATAATCAATGTTGTATTGTATATGAACTGCCACACTTCCACTACATAACCCTTTCACTCGCGTCCGAGTACAAATTTAGCTATCAGCCTACTGCCAGCCATTTTGCCGATATTGCTTAATATGTATACATTATTTTTTCAATTTCAATCTCGATCTAGAACGTTTGTTTTGGTTATATACTTCATTTTGCCAACATGTTAACAAGCACTGTTATACAAAAAATTGTTGTGTCTGTACTTTGTGCATTTTAATTATCTGTGCAATCACAAAAATTTGATATGGCTATAATTTCAATAATAATAAGGTATTTACTTATTTTTCCAGCTACGAGTACCACAGCTACAACAGAACTTGCACGGGTACTGCTACTGCGTTTTACCTACTAAATTTCTACATCGAAAAGGTCAGTAGGCCTACGTCTTATTCAATGTTGTATTGCCTATGAATTGCCATAGTTCCACTGCATAACTTTTTCACTTGCGTCCATGTACAAACTTAGCTATTGGCCTACTGCTAGCTATTTTGCCGATATTGCTTCATGATAATTTTTCAATTTGAAACTCCATCTATAACGTTTGTTTTGGTTATATAGTAGATTTTGCCAACATGTTAACAAGCACTGCTATGCAAAAAATTCATTGTATCTATTAATACTTGTGCATTTTAATTATCTGTGTAATCACAAAAATCTGAAATGGCTATAGTATCACCAACATAAGTAGTTATTTGTTTTTCAACTCGGACGCATTTAATGAACTCGCACATAAAATCTCCGTTTTTAAGTTGGAAATTCTCAAACGAAGATTTAAAGTTAAATTTTAGGCTAATTTTATAAAGAATTCTTTGGACAACACTTTCACTACTAAAAAGTCTTAAAGATCGTTGGTTATGTTATCAACGAATAATAAAATTCAGTTGTTAGCAATTGCTGGGAAAGTCGCAAATATTGCGTCTATGGCGGTCGACCATAGAAAACGCATAAATGAGCCTACTTCAGTGAAAGGGTTAAAAAAGTTGGATTTGCCACTGTTTGTGATAGTAAACATGTGCATTTCCTTCCACAGCTGAGTTACTTTTACTTTTCTTTCCAGCTACAAGTACTACAGATCTACAGCTACTACAGAACTTGCTCGGGCACTTCGAGCGTTGCGAAAGGCGACGGTGAGAATAAAGCGAGCAGTGTATATTTAAAAAAAGCACACAATCTCATTCAATTTTAGAAATGCTTGAAGCAGTGCAATGCCTTTCAAAAAGCCTACTGCTCAAACGCAAGAACAGATTGATTCCCGTAGAGAAAGGGACCGAATTCGCAAAGCAGCAGCTAGACGAGCAGAAACAGCAGAGCAAACGCAGCTACGCCCGCAACGAAGCGGAACTGCTACTGCATCTACTAGAAATGCAGAAATTGCAGCGCAAACACAGCTACGACTACAACGAAACAGAATAACAGCTGCTAAAAGAGCAGAAATCGCTTAACAAACACAGGTACATCGAGAGCAGGCCAGAATAGATGCTGCAGCCGCTAGAAATGCAGAGACTACTGAACCGACCCAGCAGCGACTCAAACGGCTCAGAGCAGCCACTACATCGCTCAGACGTGCAGAAACCTCCGAGCAGATGCAGCGGCAACAAGAACATGATGCACTAGCTACAACAGCTGCTCGCTGAGCTGAATTTTCTGAGCAGATGAAACGGCGACAACAGCGAGATGCACTAACTACAGCAGCTGCTACCAGGCACTGTGTATGAACAGAGAACTTTGCACTTGACTACAGTCCTGCAACGTAGTATAGGGCCGAATTTTTCTATGGAACGAATGTCCAAAAATGCTCCAGATGTAATGCCTTACGTTGAAAAGGCGAGAGGCCATATGTGTAGTTTATATAGTAGATTTTATTGATAATAAATTTCATCAACACGACCACATTACTGCTGCACAGTTTGTATATACCATGTCAAAACACAGGCTATAGACGAAGAACTGGTGAGTCATGATTAGTGTTTCAAGCATGTAGAAGTCTCAATTCAATAAATGCTGGTGATAGCTAAGCAGTGCAATAGGAAAATATTTTCTAGAATTTCTTAAAATATGTAAAACTTTTCAATACAGCCAGTTTGAAGAATGTCAGTTTGCCTAGCAATGTCAATTTCATTATCAGTTATTTGTACAAAATTAGGACAATTCCGATTTGAGTGGTTCGATACTGATGCATTGTAGACTAGCTGTAAAACACATCGCATATTTCCATTGGTCTCCAACATTATTGACATATACAACTGCATATGTGTATGCAGTCAGATCAGCACAAAAATTTCAATAGATTGCATATTTGGAGTTGTTTTACAGTATGAAAGACAACTCTCAATAAAACTATTGCTTTGCGTAAATCTGTTCCCGAACACAGTTAATGCAGCTAGTTTCTAAATAAAACAAACTTGATTACAGGGCACCCATAGAATATGTGTTTAATCCATTCCTAGGTTGGCATTATGTTGTGAAAAATTTTACAAAGGTTATTAAATCGGTAAAATCGCATACAAACCATAGTAATTATATAATGAAAACATATTCTGGTAAAAATAATCTAACTTTCATATAAATACTGCACATATTAAAACTTAGTAACAAAGTAGTATGTTAATCTTAGTAAATATAGTTACTAACAGTAACTTAAAAGCTTGCTGTGGACAACTAACTTAATAAGTGAAAATGATTGCTGAAACCAGAAACCCCTTGTTAACTATGAGCAGAGTTGGGCTGCTAATGGTTATTTATGGGTATGAGAAACTACTAATCGTGCTAGCATAAAAACATGGGTGTACTGTGTGTGTGTGTTAGTGTTGGGCCGGTATCTAATTTAGTGCCAGATTGAATATCCTTGTGCTTTTTCATTGATTTCCCGCTATCGGTATCCTCGATATTTACCATCTTCAGTATCCTTTGCCAACTAAGAAAGTTCGGTATTATCATTCGGTATATGGTCTTCAGTGTGTGTTTAAGCTTTAAATAGTTTAAAGTTTAATGGTTTAAACTTTAAACCATAACTGTCTCGAACAACTTTGTCGTTGTGCGAAAAGTAGCCTGTGCAAAAAACATTCTTTAGTCAGCAGAATATTGTTACGGCAAAGAGACTCCTTGTTTTAAAAAGCCAAAAAAGAAAAGAAAGATGGAAATATAATTTTCGTGATAGATGTTTTTATTGTTTATTCTATTAAAAAATATAGTTATTGATACAAACGTTATGTATAATAAAGAACAGATAAATAATTGCAAGGGGCTCTCTTTGTTAAATATACTGAAACAGTTTACAGAAATCTTACTATCACATATTGTAATCAGGTAATGTAATCACATAATTATACCCAGTCCAATTAGAGTCCAGTCCCGTTAGAGTCTTTATACATCTTCCGATCTGTGGAGAACTCCCAAACCTTTGAGGCTGGTGGCATTATCAATGTAACATAATATAATAGTAGATACGGTAAGCGTAGAAATTTTCGTTGAATTTGTTCGCCAATGTGTGCTGAGATTAGCATGTTCATCAAAGAGGCGTTTTAAAAATCCATCTGGATAACCATTTACCAATAGGCTTTTATGGATAAATACCAATCATATCAAACCGGCTGCGAATAACTAGCTGTCACCAAAAATGATTGGTTTCCTCGGATACCGAGAATCTCTCGGTATCGGTAAGAGCAGATAATCAAATACCGGCCCAACACTAGTGTGTATGCAGGCCTTTAGGCACACCAATTTGATAAGAGAACAACAATATACAAAGCTCTAACTCTAAAGGAGTGATAAAAATTGAAAAGTTGTTTTTAGGTTTAAAATATTGATAGAGTTTCTAAATTTACGATTACTTAAACAAATCATAAAAGAAATACTTTTATGTTTCTCTGTTTGGAGAACTATTTAGAATAAGGTGAAAGGTTATGTTAAACTTTAGCTAAAGAGCTAACATATCACATTTACGGTATTAATTGGTTTGGCAGGAATTAAAATTTGTATCAATTGCCACAAGCAAGGTGATCATCTCTGAAGGGCTCTCTCCAACTGCTCATGATAAGTTATTTGTAATATGAGCAAATATTTACAAAGAAATGGTTGATAAACATTGCACTATTTTACCAACATTTGATAAGCGAAAACGATTGCTAGAACCGGAAAACTCTTGTTAACTGTGCAGCAGAGGTGGGCTGCTAATTGTTCTTTATGTTTCTAAAAACAACTAAAGCATTGGTAAAGCGACATGCGTATAAGGCTCAGTTTAAACTACATGCAGCAGGTGTTATGGCACAAGTTATGGCACAATAAGTTAAGCACAGAAACTTAAAATTTATGGCACAGTAAGCTGATGGATTGTGAATGTGTGGCCTAAGGGATAACCAAGCTCTATTTTTAGTACTTCCAAGAAAGTAGGCAAAAGTGGTGAGCTGCAACCAGCTGGTAAGTTTAACTTGAATAATGATGAAGAAGATTCCGGAATAATAAACACTGTAATAGCGCAGCTGGTTAATTGGGATATGTATAATGAAACTTCGAGGATTTTGGGAAGCAGGGAATATTGTATTTAGTAAAGTTGATTAAGTTCACAGTTTAGCCTTGGTGGTTTTTACGCATGTTTTAAAAAGTTCTTTCAATATGATGCAACATATATTTTTATTGAGTACAGTAACAGACCACAGAATCAAGATTGAGTCCCATGCTACAGTGCACTGTGTGGTGCTAAACTTAGTTCATTATAACTATAATAACTAGATAAAACTAAATGAACTCTGTCAACATTTTGAGAAATAGTGTTTATTAGGTCTTGTTTAACTATAGTAAGAGGGCAGCTATGATGAAAACAAAATATTATAAATAATGTAGCTACATTAGTCTAAAGCTCCAGTAAAAAGCACACTCACAATTCTCATAATTACAGATGTTCTCAAATGTGAATTTAAATATCAAATTAAATATTTAATAGGTGACTGGTTGAGCTGTATAGACATGAGCTGTCATAGCCTATTAATCAGTGACAAGGGTGTGGTTTGTGCGTTAAGAACTCGACAGATATGAGACTGACATTACAGTCATACAAATACGATCAGCTATAACTTGACTCAAGTGTGCCAATTTATTCAGCTATGAAAAGGCTTAACACATTTATCAGGTACAATAATGGTGTCAATAATTATTAACTTTAAGTCATAATTTATATGTTGCCACTCTTTATAAACTGCATCTCAAATTTTAAAGGTTGTTTTTAGAGGAATATGATCTTTCTTAAGCATATTACTCCCCAATAAACCAGTACAAGGCACTCTCAAGACACGATTTTAATCCTCTCCAGGGTTGGCATCATATGGAAAAAATTGTATGCTGTTGCTATAAAAACTATAGTAATTATATAATGTGTAAATCCCTCGGTGAAACTCATTTGAATTCTGTACAAGTGATGTACATTTTAAAGATGAGTAGCAAAGCAGTATGTTAACCTTAGTATTCACACTTACCCACAGGAGCTTTAGTATATTCAGTGTGTTTATCGGTTACGATCTGCATTAAAATGTATTGCTACAATGTGTTATGTGCAGTACAACGCACTGTATAGAGTGGTTACCTTCAAGACAGACGTAAGCATAACATAAACTTTGAATTCACTTCAAGTAAGTTTAGCTTACTAAACTCACACACTTAAAGCTAAGTTTTAGTATGTATTTGTAACAATTTTAGAATTTCAACTTTTTATAACGGAACTTTTATCGACTAGTTTTTGTATCAGTTAGTTTATATCTCCGTTTTTACTAGCCGCTTTAACCAACCTGATGAAAACTATTTTTATGCTAATTCCACAAGATGTGGTTTTAAAAAATACTCTGGTTACTTCTTAATAAGTGGGTTTTTGTTAGCAGCTTAAGAGAAGATGCCTCATCAATGACCTCCTGTTTAAATGAGTCACATCTCTAACTTTGCTACTGGTATAAAGGAAAAAGATTACTTTTTTTCACTTGAGAATTTCTGAACTAAAAAGATCGATCATTGTGTTTCTTTCAGGTAGTTTGAAAATGTTTTTAGCAACTTTTAGACATATCAAATTGTGTTTAATAGGATACTGAAAGGGCACTGTTCCAAATAAGCAAGCACATTGTGTAATGTATGTCATTGAGAAATGTGAAATTTGTCGCTGCTTTTAAATTGATTTTAAAAAAACTGGCTTTGGAAACTATCAACCGAAATGTGACCACAGTTTTCATATTACTGAAAAGCCACCTAACTAATGACATCCATTGCTGATAATGTCACCTGACAATAGCCATTGTTAGCCAACTCATTAAATCAGTACAAGTACTGGACATGTTTTAGCAATTTTTTTTGTTGAATGAACTATTTTAGCTTTATTAAATTTGCGTAGTTAAGTTAAATTGTGTACATTTATTTTATTAAAGACTTGTTTAAATTTTTAATGATTTGCTTATTTTTTATAGTTATATTAATGCTGTCGTATTGTATGTAACCCTAGACTTCCCGTGCAACAGTACATTAACGTTGAATGTAGTGAGAGGTTTAGAGCTAGCATTTTACAACTGCATGTATAAGTTGCATATCAAACCATTAAAATCCAAAAAAATCGAGCTAATAAGTGTGGGTTATACACAAGAGTTTTAGGTAAATTAACTCAGCTCACCTTTAGAAATTTTTTACTACCACTACTCTAGATCAACTTGCAGAAATATTATTTATAATCAACCATTCAGGACAATTTTACCTAAAGTATAAAGGAGCCTGCTACCAGCACAAACATAGACCTTGTGTTAGAGCAACATGAAAGAATAGAAACAGTGACATAAACGACATCCAAGTTTACCTTAAATCATAGAACCTTGTTCTAAAAAAGCTACCACAGATTAAAACATATGATATACACCCCAAACACGTAAAACACTTCATTTAAAAAGTTGCATAATAATAGATAGGTTGGTAACAAAGTAACTTAAGTGCTCAGTGATATTGTTGCAGTTATATGAGATGCAATAGTTGACATCGCAAATGGATCTTTATGAGTAGCCACTTTTAAGCAAGTTTTTCCTGATCTGAGCTCTTCGTATATTTTTTTGAGAATCACACAATGGGGCATGGTGAATATGTAAGTTCGCTGACTTCAGTATTGAGGTAATATTACTAACTACTATGCTTTGTGGATGGAGCAATGCTGTGCACAATCTCCAAATATTATTTGATAACTAAAATTGTAACAGTAATCAGGCACCTCTATAACATATACCTCCAATTACGTAGATAGCACATAACAAATTTATGTAAAGTTTTTGCTTTGTGCAACATAAAGAACTCTATATAGCGTAAAGGGTTTAGTCGGTGCAAATTCTCAAATTTGATCAGAGCAACAGACATCTCGTAGTTAACCCTAAGAATATCGATATCTTTCGCTGCACTAGAAAAATCAATTGGCATACCCATAGGGCGCTATTGTACCCTGGTAATCGAGTTAGTAATCAGAGATCATCAGGTGAGTTGGCAAGGCACAGGAAATAAATAGCAATGCAATCATTTAAAAGCACTTAAAATTGATCTATTTGTGCAGGTTTCTGAGTCTGGATATACCGAGTTTACTGTCACAAGTTTTAGTTTCATCAAAAGCTATTTTACCGTAACGTCAAACCCTCGTGGAGGACTGTAAGAGAAACACCATTTCCACTATTTATAGTAAAGCCATATTTTTGTTTCACTTTAAGACATGTCAAACATTTTACATGATGCTTTTTTTCTGCAAAATAGACCTGTCTAGAAAAATGAAAAGAACTGATGAAAATTGCTAGTGAATTGTGCGTTCCTATGACATTTTGTGAAATTACCGTTATTATGAACCATAAACTGAGTCAGAATCGAGAAAAGTAAAACCTTGTCAATACAAACCAATAATAATAAAATTACTTTTCAGTCTTTGAACAAAACAAAATTCCTTCACAAGTAGTTTTTATCTGGGAAGGCCCAAAAAAAGGTAGTTTCTATTTCACAGTAATTTCTATTACAGTGGCCTATCGCCTTTTAGCAGATAATGAGTAAATAGCAAAGTAAACATGAGTAGAAATACACCAAATTTTACTCAAGTTATGAGCAATTTGCTGATTCAGCTAATCATATTTGTAGATGTAAATCTTGAACATTTTAATACAAAGTTATTTGCTTGCATCAGAACCTGTCAATTCCTTTAGGTGCTGATTTTTTCATTGGTTCTGACCGAAATCGCAAAATGAATGGAAAACACAAAATTAGTCAGCCGAAAATCACAGAAATGTCAGAGCTGTTTATGCAAATCAAAATCCTCGGTGAAACGCTTTTAATTGGTTAAACAAATTAACAGTGCACATGATTTTAGCAGCTTTCACAATCGGTATAGTCTAAGACACGTATTATGACACACAACAAAAATACTAGTACAGTTCAACATAGTGCTTAAGATGCGACTGCTTAGATTGCGCTATTGGTGGTTATTTATTGTTTGAACACTATGGCTAAAATCATTTCTTTTTTAATAATAACATTCGTTTTGCAGCAAAAGTTCAGTTGTAGAAATAGTTGCTATCGTAAACGCAATCAAGTCAGTTTCATTGTATTTACCATGGCAAAATGCGTTAGCACTTTTCTTGCGAGTCGCGTTAAGCGCCTCAGACTATATAAATTGCAAAATCTTCTAGAATCGTGCTCGCTAATAGTTTGCTTAGTCAATTAAAAGCTTTTTGTTGACCATTTTGGTGTACATGCACAGCTCTAATAATTCTGTGAACTTTGGCCAAAAAATTCTGTTTTTCATTCATTTCGTGATTCTCGTTAGAACCAACAAAAAATTGGCACGCGTGGCTGTACCTTTAGTCTGTTTCTAGCATCAATCAGAAAGGACCTGTCTTGAACACTAGTAGTAGCAGTGAACACTTCATGTCTTCACTTAAATTGATTCTTCCATCTAACACTGTTTTTTATCACGCATTACATAATTTATCACTACTGAGCTTTACATCTTATAGCCCTCACAAATGAAAAAAAAAACTGTTTCCATGAGTTATAGAGCACTATTTATAGAGTGCCTGTGAGGTCAATAGCAAACTATCAAACCTCTTAGAACATAACCAGTATCTTGAATGCAATTTTTTAACAAATGTAAGGGTGTGGCCTATACTAGCATAACTCTGATTAAAAGCAAAGAAAATGACAATAAGCAATCTTATTTTTAGTAAGTACCACTCAAACAACGCTCAGCATGCATGTAGTGGCTTTTTACTAACAGTTTGTTTTGTACGGTAGTGATGGCCTATACATGAAGAAAAGTCACATGTGAAGAGTCATTAATAGGGGATGCTACAGAACTGGTGCATCTAGCCTTTTTTGTCCAGCTTAACTATGACTGCAATCACAGTCACGGTTGGTCAATTGCATGATCGCTAGCATTTTATGTATGTCACATGCCGTTAGAAAGATTTTACCACAGAAATGTTTGATTCATCCATTACATAGAGCTAATGTTTTACACTGTTCTTTAATAATGGTCGACTCTAACACCATCTAGTGTGGTGGAACACAAGATTTCCATCCCCTCTTGTACAGTTTTTATCCGGAGTTATGTTCCCTTTCTTTCTTTTGTTAGCCTCGCCCCTAAAAGAGGCTGGTCTTATCATCTAATTTGCATAATTTCATGTACATAAGGCAGGGTCTCGGCCCTTTGTAGTTGTTCAATACATGCAGTGCAATTGAATCATACTCTTTCTGCTACCTTAAGCGATACCAGAACCACCCCGGCATATAGCTATCTCCAAAGACCTGGTCTATGGACTGTGCTGTGGGGATAGACTCATAAAAACACTGTCGACCCCTGTCAACCCTGTCGACCTCGTCGACCTTCGGTCGACCTTGTCGACCTAGTATAAAACCTCTTTGGTGCAATCCCTTGTGTGAGGTGGTTAATGTTGACCGGTGGAGTAAGCCGACCTAGTCGCCTCTGCGTGTTGGTCACGGGAAACCAGCACACAGCCCCTGTGAAGGGTGAATGCTGACCGGTAGAGTAAGCCGACCTAGTCGCCTCTACGTGTTGGTCGCAGGAACCAACACACTGGTGGCAGCAGTGGGATTAGACTGCTGTAAAACAGACTTCTAAGACAACCTTTGTAACCATGCCAAGCAGCCGACGGAATGCTACCAGACATCTGGCTGAGGCAGAGCTACAACAGGTCGACCAGATTGGTCAGATGACAGAGGCTATTACTAGAGCCTTACAAATGCCTAGGAGGGAGGCTAGCTTCAAGCCACCGAAATTCGATGGGAGTGAAGATGTGGAACTATTCATCTCCCAGTTCGAAGAGGTTGCAGAAGCTAATGAGTGGAATGAGAAGGCCACTCTCCTCCACCTGCCTGAGACATTGAAAGAGGGTGCCAGAGGTTGCAGTCGAGAAGATTCACCCGCCTCCATCTTCTCGGCCTTACGCACAAAGTACGGGCTCTCCCCGAGAGAGGCTAAGAGTAGGCTCCACCTCAAGAGGGAGCCAAAGACTAGCCTCCAAGAACACGCGACGGAGATGGAGCGTCTAGTGAAGATAGCATACGCTGACCTTCCGGACTCCTACTAAGCTAACATGGTCATGGATGCGTTTTCCCTGACTCTAGGAAACACGCACCTCCAACGCCATATTTTGGCAGTAAGAGCCCAGAGCTTAGAGGAAGCGGTGCAGGCAGGGAATGAGTTCCTGCAAATTCAGCCCACTCTTCCTCGGCCTGGTGCTCGACCCCTAGTAATGACAGTGGAGAAGGAGAAGACTACCCCTGCTACAGTCGCCCCCATCCACGCGTATCCCCCATCAGTCACCCTGAATGATGTCCTACTGGCTATAAAAGGGCTAACAGATGGACTAAAAGAAGGAAACCGATTGGGGCGACGAGGAGCAGAGAAAAAGGAACCTAACTGTTGGGGCTGCGGCCAGACAGGGCATGTACAGCGCCGGTGCCCTCAAGCTATCCAAAGACAACCACCTCAAGCCACGAGGTCAGGAAACGGTTCCCATCCACAGCAGTAGGAGGAAGTGCTGACTGTGGATCTACTATACCAATGCAAGACCAGTGGCAACGGCCGCGACGGACTGGGCGACACAGGCTCCCCCCTTGGTCGCCACCGGTCCCCTTGCATAACCAGTATCAGCCCTTACCTGAGTGTGCAGGTCTCCCACCCTCAGAAACAAAGGAAGAAACATACGTCTGGCCAAAGCCGTCTCGGCCTTCCAAAAAAGGCCCCCAGAGAATGAGCGAAGCTGGACGAACTCATGGAGATGAATTGTGGAAGCCACATAATAGCAGCTATTTCTTGCCAGGTCGCATCGGAGGGCAGCCCATCCAGTTTCTCGTGGACACCGGATGCACGTCTAATCTGTTGGGACAGCATGTTTTTGAGCGTTTACCCAAGGATGTCAAGAGCCGATTAGAGGTTCGAGAAGACTATGGGCGGATGGCAGATGGTACACAGCTGCAATTTCACGGACTCATCACTCTCCCAGTCAGAGTCAGGAGTGTCCAAGTCACTGTATCTCTAGTGGTGTGTGCCCTGAAGGAGGATGCCATCCTTGGCATGCCGATCTTGGTCGACCACCACTGTGAAATTAATTTTCAGCAACCCACGTTGGTGTTAAATGGGCAGAAATTGACTTGCACTGACAGAGAGGGTCGACCCCTGACAAGTGGAGTTCAGATAATGCGAGCCACAACGCTTCCCCTCGAGCCAAGGTCCTAGTTGCTGGGCGTCTCACGTCCTCATCCTATCAGCCAGTAGGACTAATCGAAGGAGTAAGAAGCAGTTATATGGTGGCCGCCAGCCTACATCAACCCGGTAAAAAGGGGAGAGTGGCCATCCGCTGAATGAATCCTACTGACCATCCAGTCCGCGAGACGGCAGGAACGATTGTGGGACAATACACTGGAGTAGGGCCGGACGAAATAGGGGTTCCCTGGACAGCAAAGGAGGATGTCGAGACTCCTAAGGAACATCCCCCTTCTCTTTCAGGCGTGCCCCCCTCCCCACATGAAGGACTTGCTCCAACAAGCGGCGCTGCATTGCTCGTCCCCTACCGAGCACAGAAGGATGGAAGACTTTTTGGTTCGTTATGCGGATGTGTTCAGCCAAGGAACCGAAGACGTGGGGCGTACCACCCTGGTACAACATGAAATCCCCCTTCTCCCAGAGGCACAACCGACCCGTCAACCCCCATATTGAGTAGGACATGAGAAAGAAGCCGAAATCGAGCGACAGGTTTCGGCTCTTGAGAAACAAGGCATGATTGAGCCCGCTCACGGGGCCTGGAGCTCTCCGGTGGTCTTGGTGAGGAAGAAGGACGGGGCGTGGCGACTATGTGTGGACTATAGAAAGCTCAATAGTGTCACTCGCCAGGACGCCTACCCCCTTCCCCGGATCGACGAGAGTTTAGATTCCTTGTCCGGCAGCAAGTTTTTCAGTACCCTGGATATGATGAGCCGGTATTGGCAGGTACCTCTCTCTGCTGAGGCCCAGGAACGGTCAGCATTCACCACACGCAGTGGATTATGGAGATGGAAGGTGCTCCCCTTTGGGCTGACCTCCGCTCTGGCTACCTTCCAGCGGCTAATGGAACGCGTCCTCCAAGGGCTACACTGGAAAACTTTGCTGCTATACCTAGACGACATCATCGTCATGTCGGCAGACTTCTCTAGTCATGTAGCTAGGCTGGCAGAGGTGTTGGAACGATTGAGGCAAGCAGGATTAAAATTGAAGCCCTCTAAATGCAGTCTGTTCCAGACCCAAGTCAAGTACCTGGGCCACATAGTCAGCGACACTGGAGTGGCTACCGACCCTGAGAAGATTCAGGCCATCAGTGAATGGGCAGCACCACAGGATGTGACTCAATTAAGA
Source organism: Watersipora subatra (assembly GCF_963576615.1). Lineage (NCBI taxonomy): Eukaryota > Metazoa > Bryozoa > Gymnolaemata > Cheilostomatida > Watersiporidae > Watersipora > Watersipora subatra. The sequence goes on from NC_088713.1 coordinate 13,843,839, forward strand.
TCATACTTGGGTACCACTGGGTACAACCACCGATACGTACCTGACTACGCCTCGATCGCCAAACCTCTCACCCTGTTGACAAGCGAGGGGGTCCCCTGGAAGTGGGGAGAAGATGAACAGAAAGCTTTCCTTAAGCTCAAGTGGCCACTGACGCACGCTCCAGTACTGGCATATCCTGATCCCTCTTTACCCTACGTACTCGATACTGATGCTAGTAGCGTAGGGACCGGAGCTGTGTTATCCCAGGTCCAGCAAGGCAAGGAGCGACCTATAGCCTACTATAGCAAGACCCTCTCCCACGCCGAATGCAACTACTGCGTGACGAGAAGAGAGCTGCTGGCAGTCGTGCTAGCTGTCCGACATTTCCGGCCATACTTATATGGCAGAGAGTTTACCATCCGGACAGATCATGCCTCCTTGGTTTGGCTGCACCGGAGAAAGGAACCCTATTGCCAGGTGGCCCGGTGGCTGGAGAGCCTAGCCGAGCACAAGTATCGAATCATCCATCGAAAAGGCGTTAAGCACGGTAACGCCGATGGGTTGAGTCGACAACGGTGCATTGACTGCCGGCAGTGTGCTGCCATTGAGAAGCGGGATTGGGGGCCAACTAGGTCACAAGTGTGTGACTCTCTAGTACCCCCAGGGACTAATTGGGAAACTACCGTACCAGTGGACCAAGCTCCAGTACAGCCACCAAGAGGTACAGGAGGACCCAGTCCTAGCGCCCACCAGTTGGACGAAGACGAATGGCCTCGACTACCCAGCAGCAGACATACATCAGGGCCCAGCCTCCCGACTCCCACACCAGCCAGCCTAGTTCCAGTACGGCTGCCATGCGGTGCTGGGTTACCCAGAGTGTTGGACAACCCCCTCAGAAAGTCTCAAAACCCTCGGTTACGTGCCATCAAGGTGGCAGGTGAGCCAGGACTCGTTGTGGAGACTGACCGAGTTACAGTACGATCAGACGCTAGAGCCACAAGTTTAGATCTCTCACCGCCAGCTGCCCCAAAGGTCCCAGAATTGTTGACAGTAGTACAAACCTCACTAGATGAAGTACGAGCATTGCAACAGAGACCCGCTACCGACCTAGGGATAATTTACCAGGCCATCAGGAACCGGAAAAGAGTCGAAGAGGTAGTATTGCAAGTAGGCAGCTCCGAGTTGCAGCGGTTTGCCCGGATGTTCCATCAGCTCCAGATTGACGAATCAGGTGTATTGACCCTTCATCTCATTCAGAATGGGCGAGAAAGGGTGGTGGTGGTGTGCCCCCAGACTCTGCGACAGGAGATCCTGTGGAAGGCCCACGAACAAACTCACTGCCGTGTGGAAAGGACCCTGAAGCGCGTCCAGTTGGATTGGTACTGGCCGGGCATGACTGGAGATATTAGGAGGGCAGTTCTCTCCTGTGAAGTTTGCCAGCGGGCTAAGACGGGAAAGGCCCGGACCTCCGGGAATCGACAACGGTTGTACGCTGGGAGGCCATGGCAACGTCTAGCAGTAGATTTAGTGGGACCCCTACCTCAGACACCTCGAGGAAATAGCTGGGTATTGGTACTCACTGACCATTTCACTCGGTGGTCGGATGCCTTAGCTATCCCTGACGCTACAGCTCCAACGGTGGCCCAAGTCTTGGATGAAAGAGTATTCAGTTACTTCGGTCTGCCCGAAATTATCCACACCGACCAGGGGAGCCAATTCGAGTCCTCTTTGCTTCAAGAGCTATGTGACTTGTGGGGAGTCGAAAAATCTAGGACCACTCCGTACCACCCCAAAGGAAATGGTGTGGTTGAAAGAAACAATCGAGTATTGGGTGACTCCCTACGAGCACTTTTACTGCTGAGGACAAGAGGACTGGGATCAACTATTGCCACAGATCATGCAGACGCTGCGAGGGCTACCGCACTCCGCCACTAAGGAAACACCCAATTATTTGATGTTGGGTCGAGAGCTTCGTCTTCCTGACCAATTGCTGCATGGAAATAGGTTGGAGTCATTTACGAGCACACACGAGTATGTCCAGACTGTTCACGACCGGTTGATACAAGCTCATACTCTCCTCCGAGATAGACAGAAGGAAATTGTATCAACCGATGTGAGAGAGCCTCTGCTGTTCAATGAGGGTGACCTCGTATGGTTGCTAAGCAAGCGGCGAAGAAAAGGGGAAAATCCGAAATTAGCGGCCAAGTATGTGGGGCCCTATCGCGTACTAAGGAGTCACGAAAATCATACGTACGAAGTAGAAAGATATGGGCAGCAATCCACTCAGGCCGAAGAAAGATTAAGGCTCTGTCGCCCTAGCCCTGTGCAACAAGGTCGAGCCCCAACTGAAGTCGAACCTGCCCGACGTCCCAACATGAGAGGCTATCCCCGGAGACGAGTATCACAGAAAAACGGTAATCCAGATGCTGTTATTTCCGAATCACTTCTGCCTAGTCGATTAATAGATTTACCAATACCACAATCCCCAGGAAGATTGGAACTACCTCGGCTCCCCAGCGAAGACTTTTTGGTCTCTCCAAGTGAACACGGCTCTGACTCGAGGGCTGGCCTCGACACTGGCTGCGAATTGGCGACCGAAGAAGCAAGAGCTACGGGGAATGAAGGAGTCCAGGCTAGTACCACTGGGACCGGAAACACCACGCTGCCCCAACGAATAAGAAAGCCCCCTGCGTATCTAGCAGATTACGACACAAGTACTGTTCAATCAGGAGAGGCCAGAAGGGGTCAAGGCCGAAGGGCAACCATTTTGGAAAGTAAAGAAAGCCCTCTCACTGTTTGTTACCAGCTCGACACGCACGCACACGCACACTTACACCCTCCAGCCATGGAAGTGATTAGAGACACCATCAAGGAAGCTTCCTCAATTACCGGAGCTCTACCCTTGCTGTCAGAGCTGGTAATTCCGTTAGAGCTGCACCCTGCTCCCAATGAGACGTTGGACGGTATAGACTCCGACTCGACAAAGGAAGATTTTTCTCCGAGTTCTCGAATACCGACCAAGTGGGTCTCGGAGGAGACGACAGGAAAAATAATGAAGCTGTGTGAGGAAGACGGTGCCCACTGCCCTTTATGCCATCAGTCTTTTTCCACCCCCCGAAGGCGTCAGATTCATATCTCACAACACTTCACGAGGTTCTTCTGCAAATGTGGAAGAAATTCTACTTCAAGAGATACGATAGCCAAACACCAATCGAGAATGAAGGGTCTGGAGAACCGGAAAAATCACGGCGGAGGGGGTATCAGGATCTACGAGGTCGACCGTGCCAGTTACCCTGCATGGATAAGGAGGGTCGAATTAATCAATCCACCGGCCTTCGAGAAGCCTATGCCTCATGGTCCGGTTAAGATAAAGCCCCCTGTGAGGAGAGGACCACAGGCACCTTTTTCCTCTCCCCCGAAGGAAAAGCGGGTAGATCGGAAGTGGAGTTTGCTCAAGAAAGGGAAGCCCATACCTGCTCCCAGGAAGTCGCTAACGACGGTGGGAAGCATCCAAAGTCGACCCCGTGCCACGGTAGACGCCCTCCGAGAGGAGGCTTTCCAGCCTCAGACGAACGGCTCGCCGCCTGGAAGAGCTGGCTAACCAGATGTCGACTAAGTGAAAGCTTACGATACAGATTCCGGTGAAACATTGACTATTCCTAGAAACCATTATTTACACATATTTTATCTTGTAGTATATTCTAGCTAGTTTGTGTTCTTTTTTTTATTATTTTATTTTATCTTTTTGTTTGTTTTTTTTTGTTGTTGTTATAGCCGATTGCCGTCTATAGGGGCGGCGTGTGTGGTGGAACACAAGATTTCCATCCCCTCTTGTACAGTTTCTATCCGAAGTTATGTTCCCTTTCTTTCTTTTGTTAGCCACGCCCCTAAGAGAGGCTGGTCTTATCATCTAATTTGCATAATTTCATGTACATAAGGCAGGGTCTCGGCCCTTTGTAGTTGTTCAATACATGCAGTGCAATTGAATCATACTCTTTCTGCTACCTTAAGCGATACCAGAACCACCCCGGCATATAGCTATCTCCAAAGACCTGGTCTATGGACTGTGCTGTGGGGATAGACTCATAAAAACACTGTCGACCCCTGTCGACCCTGTCGACCTCGTCGACCTCCGGTCGACCTTGTCGACCTAGTATAAAACTTCTTTGGTGGAATCCCTTGTAAGAGGTGGTTAATGTTGACCGGTGGAGTAAGCCGACCTAGTCGCCTCTGCGTGTTGGTCACGCAAACCAGCACACAGCCCCTGTAAGGGTGATTGCTGACCGGTAGAGTAAGCCGACCTAGTCGCCTCTACGTGTTGGTCGCAGGAACCAACACACTAGTTTGCTAACAGTAATTTTGTTTACTGAGCTAATTAAGTGTTTGATAAAGATTAATACTTGACACTGGAGCAAATATTGTCATAACATTTGAACAAATTAGTTCACATGAAATTTTATGTCATCTGATGCAATAAAAAGGCCAAAAAAAAAATGTATGTTGCAGAATGAGTTAGCATTTTTTGTCCACTTGAAAATTTGCTAACATGGTCAAAAAGTTGAGTGTGTCGACTAACATGAGTTACCGATATTATTGCAACTGTTTAGTAGCCGTTGGCAATAACATTACTGTGATGACATTTGAACCCTAACATCCAGCATTACGCCATCACTTAAAGTGTGTCAGAAACTTTTACGGCCACAACACGCCATTCGCATGACTCTATTTATAACTTCTTTTTCCAAGTAATTGATCAAATTAATTTTTGCACAGGGTGTTAGACCAGACATTCTCCTTCTATTTTTAACACTTTTCGAAGATTTTCATGTATTTCCTTTATCATAGCAACATTTTAAGAAGGATGATATCGCTAACAAATTCGATGTGACACGATTGTTGATATGTCAACGATAATTGTGATGATGATGAAAAATTATATGATACTAAATATAATTTTTTAGATAGTTTTGTGTCATAAAACAAAGATGAACATATGCTTGGTGAGTACAATACTATTGTTAACATTTTTAGTTTTTTCTAAACCCGTAAAAATTATTACAGTTTGAGCCTGTAGAACTAAGAAACACTTTTTTTCAATTTTTTCGCATTAGTTATGAGTTGCTCAACATCTTACTTGCGCTTTACTAATTACCATTATGAGCATATTTAGATATGTTAATTAAAAAATTTCCAAACTTCTCACCGTTGGTCAAATCGCCGAGGGATACTATCACACCATGACAAGGACGGCCAAGGTTTTAATGGTTTAAAAATGAATACTCATGGTCACTACTACTAATGCCCAATAGATACTCATCAGATGTTCATTGATCTAGTATTTGTAAAATCTAAATAAAGGTAAAGTGTGTAATCATGGCGCAGGAAAAGTAGCTTTTATAAAACAAAACTAAGCTCTGTAGGATAAGCCAACATGTTCTCTATTGGCTCAAAGCAAACAGACCATTGTTTCTTTTAGATTAAATCGATGCACAATAGGCAAACTATAAAACTACTCATCAATATGAAACTTTTAAAACTAAGCCTGCAAATGTTGCTTCTTCTACCCAAATTTTTGCATTAGTAGGTACGTACGACACGTTACGATTTAGAGGGTTGGCTTACATGTGAATTTCTATAAATTCCCTGAGTTCGTACTTCTTTTTTTAAAGTTTGCAAAATCAGCTTATATGCAAGGATATTTGGTAATTGAAGTCATCACAACAACTCTTATTGTTGATTCATACAAATAGTGAGCCAACACATCAATCAAGTGATTCTCAAGCTGCAAGAAATAGCATATCATGGAAAGAAACTAAGGTGAGAAAATATTAAGCTCACTTACTCCATGGTTCAATGGTGAATTGAATGAACCATCAATCACAAAGCAAATGCAGTTCTTCAATAAAAAATTGAGATTTTGTTCACAAATTCGCAGTTAAAAAAGGAAATTTTTAAATCTAAGTGAAAATTTAGTGTTTTGTTCACGAAATCATTTATCTGCCAATGCCATGTATCTCACTGTTTGAGTATTGTTAGTGGGGGTGTTCAGTATTCAATGGTATGAATTTAATACTGCCACTGCAAGCAGGTTGCTAAGTTTGGAAACAATTCAGCTATGGTAACACTACTGCAAAAGAGCTGCATTGAAAATAAGTTCACTGCTACCCTTTGTGTCAAAAGAAATACTTTCGCATAGTGTATACACAACTTGTTTCTACCACAGCTGAAATCAGTAAGTTGAGCTCACAATATTTTATGAGTTGTATGGAGCAAAACTTAATATTTTCAGAACTTTTTTCCTATGACAAATTTGGTCAAATTTCTTGCGCTTGACTGAAGAAAAATATATTGTTAATTGGTTCATGTTTCATTCTGACGTGGTACCTAAGTTTTATAACTAAACTATTAACTTTTTTGTTATTGTATGTAGTTGCAAATGTGAATGTATTTGCACAACTTTTGTGTGTATGTCTAGGTAAAGCAGTCTAATAAATGATATATTTTAAGAAAGAATACGGTTGTATTTTTCAGCAATAATCTTGTCTATAATTGCCATTTGCAAAAAAAAACATTTTAACTACACATGCATAAGTCTGCATAATTTCCTATGCAGCCAAAAAAGTCCCAAAATTTTGGCCAACATAATAGTTTATCAAGCTAAATTCTTTTATATAAATTGCTGATAAAGATCAAACCAACAATTTATAAGTTAGGAGTAAAATAGCCAGCACAAAACATAACCATTTAATTAAAATTATTTTGCACACACAAGAGGAAACTAAAAATAAACTGGTCGGCTAAATGGTTAGCGTATACATATCTAAAAGGCAAAACAGCATGCCAAGCAGCTTTTAATTTGGTTTCAACTGTTGCAGTAACAATTATGTTGTCATTAGAAGCTATTTACTTCAACTTTACCACTATCATTACCATTTTATCTACAGTACATCGGTATCATCTAGTCTCTCTACCCTTCTATTACCTTCATCTTCTTGCAAAAGAGCGCAGCTACTAAAATAAACTAGAGGTCCATTCCTAAATATTTTCGCACAAAACATTCAATTCACATAATTCACAAAAATAACTCAACTAACAGCTACCGCCTCAAACGAGTCAGTTAGGGCAAATTGCTACACATTTTTAATGCCTAGAATGCACTTTGACCATACCTTATAGCTAAAATCCACCCATAAAGAGCCTTCATCTATAACCATAAAGAATGATAGCAACAGTAAACTCAATTCCACCATTTCCAAATAAACTTTTTTCTTACAAAGTCGAAGTCTCCTCGAAGCTCTACTTGCATCACACGATACTCTGTCTTATCTCAAAGACTACAAAAACCGCTAATACACTAATTGGTGATCACCTCTCTTCTCAATACAGAATGACAGCGAGCCAGAGCCAGTCAGCCAAGGAGCAAAAACCAAAAAGTCAGAGTCGGCCTCCAACAACACTGCACATAGATAATTTTAAGAGCATCCATGCAACTGATGTCTCCTAAATTTTCATGATATTGTGAAGAACTTCACTTTTGCACCCATTTTGGTCCCCTGCTCAGCCGAACGCCTGCCAGCCTAGCTTATTTCTGCCCTAATCGTTTGGCAAAGGGCCAGCTCAGCAATAACGAGTTGAAAGGAAATTGCTAGGCTGAACTTAGGAAAGGGAAAATAAAACTGGCCCAGCCAAAAAAACAACCGGCCTAGCATTAGCAGCTCTAAAAAGAGCAACCGGACACAGGGAGAACGGGCAGTTTTCCCATATATATTGATGCCATTAAAGCCAAACAAAGCAGAGCACACGGAAACCGCATGCAAATTGTTGTGTATATGTGCAAACTTTTATCAATAAACTAGCACAAAAATAGTGTTTTGGCTCAAAACAAGAAAACATTTTGGAGTTAATCAGTAAAAATCACAGCATATCCATTTAAAATATCCCACCTCAAGTTTTCCATAGTTGTCAAATAGTAACTAGCATCTGAATTTTACAACAACAAAAAAACTAACTGTTATTTGCTATTTAAAAAAATCATCCTAACAATTTTTTTTTTCGAAAAGAAAATCCTTTTTTTCAAAAGTTTAATTCCAAAATACATCTGGACAAGACATGCAACTAATGATATCTAAACTATCTCTTAATACCATCATAAACTAGTCGGGTAACACGAAATGTGGCACCTTTTCAAGTAGATGATGTGTTAAGCCAAGCAATGCACCGAAAGCATAATTCAACAAACATTAGTCATCACTAAAACAAACATAGCCACTGAACAACAGATGGGCAAATCAAAACAAACAAGCACACAGTCACACACAAGTACAACGCACACCACTCATACCATTTGCACCAGTGGTACTACTTGAAGTTTGAAGTAGCATGGTTGATGGCCAGCTTTAAAAAATTCGTAAATTGCGTGCAAATGACCTTCAGTTATTGGCATCTGTTGAACGTTAACTAATGTATTATTTTGACAAATATATTGACCAATGAAAATTGGCCTCAGCCCAGTAAAGACCATTATATTCTTAGCAGCTGTGTCTATTTTATCAAAGGATCATTTGAATTGTAACACATATGATCCGTTATATGTGGTAGCTTTAGCGGTTGCGCATTCATCCGCTTTTCTATATTTTGCTGAAAAAAAGAGCTTTACCAGACCTCCACATACATAAATAGCCTACATGTTGATGGAAATTTTCTAAGCAATGATTTAAGACTTGTGCTGTTTTTGGTACACCTGGATTTCATCACAAAAAATTTAAAACTGAGAGTAGTCACTGCACTGCCTGAGCAAGGACTCATTCCTTAAAATGTTGTTAACACAGTGTCCAATATTGCGTTGAGTGACTATGCTTAGAGAGAATATAATGTATGAGATTATGAGAAATGGTGAGAAAAATTTTCAATACCTTGCCACTATAAAATCTATAACTACTAAGCTAGCCATTTTCTGATAGGATCAATTTTAGGAAAGTTACACACATTGTTGCCAAAATGTAGCAAATACTCTAGAAATGTTGAGCTTAATAATGGTGCAACATCTTACTATTACTTCCCTCTACACCCTACTGAATTCAAACGCAACTGTAAAAACTTTCTCAAGGTCTGTGTAAGTCTACCTTTGTACAGAGATGCTTTCTGGTATATGTACGTACAACTCTTGAGCCATGCCAAACATAATTGCAAGGAACATTACTAGCAGTCCAGTGATATTCCTTGCAACTATGTTTGGTAGGAACACACACATGTTGATGTAGGTTGCCCATTTCTTCAGATGTTGTAAAAACCGTAGCAAATGAAGACAAGCACAATCGTAGCTACACAATCTATTGATTGCTTTGACGTGAGTGAATTTCTGACAAGTGATCAAAGAATAATATGAATGATGTTGCATTGAATAGCAATCAGCTACTGAAAGTCTACCATCTACTCACTGCTCTTTAGTTTGCCCAGATGTCATAAGTATGGCGGCAAGCCAATGAAGCCAAAGACAAACGTTGAGCTAACTGTTGCACAGCAGATGACAACAGAGGTGAAGATTTCTACCTCGCAAGTAGGTCATGTGGTAGTATACTGCGTTCTGTAGTATTATGCTATTTTCATGCAAAAGATATAAATTTAAACACACATAAGTTATGTCACGGAACAGTCGTTTGAGGTTTAAATGAGAATAATCCTGGTTTTTCCCCTGATAGTCACACTGATGAAGATTTAAAATGGAAAAACGTGTGAAACTCTAAATGGTTGCCAGAAATTAGTATTGAGTCAGTACTTGGCTTAAGTATTGGTGACCAGTCCAATCAGACGAGAAGAAGGAGAGGAGGTGGTAGGATGGGGAGGAGGTGGAATTAGGGGGAAGAGGAAGGAAAGGGAGGAGGGAGAGGAAGGCGAGGAGGGGAAGAGGGGATAAAGGAGGAAGAGGAGAGGAGGGATAGATGAAGAAAGGGACGGGGAGGATGAGGGGGAGGTGGAAGAAGAGGGGGGAAGGGGAGGGGATGAGGGCAAGGGTGTGAAGGGAAGGAGGAGGAGGGGGAGGGGAAAGGGAGGGAGTGAAGGGGAAGAGGAAATGGTGTGAGAGGGGAATGAGAGGAGAGAAGGAAAATAGGGGGACAGGCATCTATCTCTTTCTTTGTGGGAGACATTTTGGCAAAAAGTATCTCAGCTTTTTTGTTACTTTGACGTATTCAACACAACAACTGCAAAAATTAAATTTTGAGAGAAACTTTGGTTGATGTTGTATAGCACAAAAAAGTTGTATTTCTGGTAAAAAAACATTAAGTTCAACATCATAAGGCAAATAAGCCGTATATCAGGATAATCGTAACTCCGGGTGCACTGTACAACTACACAAAACTTACCGCAGCAAATGGAAAGAAGAGGAACAGCTCCAGCTAGCAAACAATTAATGCAATGCGATGTTGTATGGTAGTGCACGTGTATTGCTGCCAGAAATATAGAAGACCAGAGTTGCAGATGATCATCAGCTGCAATAGTTTTGTTTTATAGCTGAGACAAATATTGAAATGAGTGCAGCGATCCAAATCTTTTGTCCTTCATAATTAGAGCATCAGTAGTGCCTTGTGCAGAAGCACCTACATGAGAAGACAGTCATAATGAATGACAAGGTAGAGAAAAAGCGATGCAAGCACAGCCATCCAAACGGAAAAACTGTGCTCAAGGATTTACCGCATGACGAGGCGTGAAGCAATATAACAAGTGAACCACACACATGATAAATATAACCACAATGCTACGAAAAATATAAAAATTATCAAACCGTCATTCAGCAGAAACCACTTTCAACAACTGAATAGACAATCAACTGAGAATTAAACCGCCTAACTTTAAACATTTTTCTTATGCATTTGGAAAAGATTATCATATCCATACCAAAGTATATCAGTTGCAATTTGTAATATTATAGCAAGGAAGCCAAACAGTAAGGAAATATGTACATTGTGATTGCTGCTGAACCATTCCACGGTACGCAACGATGCACATGCTCCTAAATCTTACCAATACTAGACTTACCTGATGAGATAATGTCATTCAAACCCAACTGAAGTACACAGAAGTTAACACCTTTGTGCCTTCAAATATACAAAACATATACATTGATACTGAACAATAATCTTATTGGCATAAAAAAGGAGTAAAAAATATAGAGAGAGTCATTCAAATGGGTCTTCAATGATGGAAGAAAAACCAGGAGAGGCACCCATTACAACTTTATATCTGAAGCCTTATGCAACAGCAGGATAAAGTTATGACAAATATATGAACAGAGCCTTATTTCTTTCGCCACCGTAAGCCGATGTATTGGATTTTCGGTAATGTTTGTGATCATGTTGGTTTGCTTGGTTTGTGAGCATGTTTGTGTTTGTTTCTCTTGAAAAAAAGTGCAATCTATCTCCAACCCTGTCACCTTTTTCAATTTTTTGACTGGCTTAAAACCTTTGTGTTCATTTTAAAGGGTTTTAGTTTTATTTTCATTACAAAGCCCAGGCATTAGCTAGACCAATCAATTTTTTTTTCTAATGAAACAACCTTGTTGCCAATCACGTGCAGCCAATAAAAGTTATTTTTTGCTCAACAATTCCAATTCCAATTTTTTTTTCAAAATGGTAAAACCAGATCAATAACCATATAGCAATAAGAAACACATCGCTTTGAATCAACGCAAAGAAAGCGTCAGAGATTTCGAGAAAGCGTGCGAGATTGAGATACACTAAACCATTTTATACTTATCTTGTAGAAAAGTTAATTTTGAATAAGATACATTTTACAGTAAAACGATATCTGTTTTGATTCTCGAGATATTGCTTAAATACTAACAATACGTTGATTTTTTTAAAATCTGTATGAATTAATTTGAGCAGAATAACATTTGGCCAGAATTTTTGTGGCAGTGAAAGAATTAATGAAATGCACATAGGATTATCATTACACTCAACGAGCCGGAATATACTTAAGTAGTGCTTAAGTCAGTTAACAAAACACTAGACTGATGTCAGCTATGACATCAGCCCAGTGTGTGGCTATTTTTTACTAACCTTTATATAAATGTCAATGTCTGCCTGTCTGTCTTCCTATCTGTCAAGTTATAGCGGTAAAGTTTTAAGCTTGAAAAGGTTGCTGTAAACTTAATTTGAATTCACAACTTCTATTTCTGCTTACAGGCATTCATCCAATACAGTGCACACTCAGGCTATGGTTACCCTGATATACAATTTTTTCACCTCTCCTTACAAATTTTTCTTCACCATACAAATTCAACAAAGTTTTGGTCCAAAATTTGTTCAAAATTGGCAGTCCTTGTGCTTATTACGTACATCAAGATAGCAAAGACCCTGAAATGCTGTTCGCAGAAAATATTGTCACAATGCCTGAAAAAGACGCAATGATCAATTTCTTTCAGTTAAGCAATCCTCGTGTGTAAAACAGTAATATTTTCTCTTAAAAACCAGTTGTAAAGTTGGAGTTGCGAACCCTTCACACAGAAAGTCTAGTTGTTGGACAATTTCCTTTAAGCCGTTAAAAATCAACCACTTCATTGTGAAATCCCCATCATTTGAGTTTTCTTGCTCAATTACTTTGAAAAGGTTTCAAATAGGCGCTCTAAAGTTATAGTGAAAACAAAGACCGAAACTGGTAAGTGTTAAAAATTTAGTGATAACCTTACATTTTAATGCAGATCAGAACCAATAAATTCACTAAACACAATAAAGTTGCTGTAGGCGACTATAGTTACTAAAGTTAACATACTATTTTTTTAGTATTTTCAATATTTACAGCACTTATATAAAATTTTGACGTCTTTTACTAGGGGATGTTTGCATTATATAACTAGTATGGTTTCTATACACAAACATATGATTTTTCCCCATACGAATCCAACCCTGAAATAGATCATAATCGTATTCTGAAAATCCACAGTACACTGCACTGTCCGAGTGGCTTAACAAAAAAATGAATTGGCATGTAATGTATACTTAGCATACATGTCAATCTCTGATGGCTTCATGCCAAACACTGGAGTTAAAAAATGGGCAAAGCCATACCAGAAGAAAGATGCGTGCCCGTATGTGAAGAAAAATGGTTAAAGTTACATGGCCAACAGGACTATTGCAATCAATTTAAAGCTGTTAAAAGCAAAGCAACTGGAACAGTACAAATTACACAGACATTAAAACAGAACATAAAAATAAACTGAACATCTTTATTTAAACGATGAATGATAATTGTAGGACCAAAAATATATTCTTTTTGCAAAAGCCTTTTTAATTACCAATGCAATGTCAGCCACTCAGTCGTACACTCACATGTTCAAGTCGACAATGTCTTAAGGCTAGTACACACTGAATTAAAGTATGTCGGGGTTGTCTTATAGGGAATTAATCAGAGACTAGGTGCAGTATAGATCGATGACATCATTGAGGTAATGTAGATGTGTTGACTGCAGATTGCTTGATCTCTATTCTTTTCTATGAGTGTTAGTGCCGCATTAGCATATCATAGTTTTAAAAATCTCGTTGTATTATAAAAACGCAATGAAGCACACCATTTACTTCAAATCCAAATTCAAATCCATTTATGCTTAGATTGTGTAAATAATGTTTTTGTAGATGATCACTGTTGTACTGTATGATTACCTCCGGTATACTGCAATGAAGTTATACTGGTACACATAAAAATAGGTGATTATTACAGAGAACAATTTGCTTTCAAATAAAAGAGAGAACTTCAAAAACAATTGCAGTGAGCAGTGCAATTGCTCAATTGCACTGGCACATGAGAAAGCACATGAAGAGTATTTTGTTTGTTTAAAATTTCAGCGTGTGATCATTCTCAATACAATGTAGCATCATTGGAAGGTGTGCAGAAAGGCAAGTGGCATCAAATACTACCAGCGGATGTGCAACATGGTGGAACACCCAAACACTGGATGAGAGAGCTCCGTCAGCAACATCACCAATTAAAGTATGCAACACTTGAGAAGAAGTAACTAGCATGGCTTTGACGACCACAGAAAGTACAAATGAATAGAAGAAAAATTATGCTGCAATACCCCATAGAAAAAAATGTACTCAGAACATAAATCAAACCAAAAATTAGCATACCCATATCTCCCTCACCTATACAATTGTATAAAAACATTTAGGAATGAGTTAAATGCACAAGTAAATATTTGCAATGTTTCCATAACCAGCGTTATGGGAACATAGCGAATATCTTGCCATATTTCGACGTTGATGCCAGAATACTTCCATTGCCACAATACTAAGTATAAAAGATTTCACACTTTTACAAACCTATCAGCGTTTGCATTAACAAATACTCAGTAGCAGAGTGTTCTCAGTTTTCTTCTAATTGTTTGTGAAGAAACCTCTTTGGAGATGATATAAGTCTTTGTTACTTGGTAAGCTTAGGTGGCAATATTAACTGGGAATGACTCGTTTTAAATTGATTTTTCGAAAGATGGAAATATAATATTTTGTAATTAGTCAAGTTATATCGGAAAAATATAATGAAGAAATGAGAGAAAGGACATACAAGCTCTGTCCCTTAGCTGAGAGCAATGAGTTTGTATGTCAGTCTCTGTCAGTATATGGTGGTATGCAGTCAGAGATAAGGCAGCAATACATGGCTTTGCAGTGATTTATCTTAGCCCTGAAATGAATGAGGATCTAAAGGGACATGGTAATAAGCCAAATTGATTCTACAACCCCTAACTGTGCTATTGCAACAACAATGAGGTGAGATAATTATTATGGCAAAGAGTAAACAAATTATGCAACTATGATAAAATAACTCTAAGGATAATACACTAAGCTAATGATTGAACAGTCAGCAACCACAATTAAAAACTTACTGGAAGATGATTAGATAATAGCTAAAGCACTGAGATCTCATAATAGTAGTATATGAATGTCACAAACAGAACCATGAGCAATGTTATATTAAAATGTTAGAAGCAGATAACCGAAATGTGGTCTATTACTACTTGTTATAATTTGTCATGAATCATGAAAACTAATTAAAATGTTTATGGAAGTAATGTTTGCAAATGTTTTGTCTCTTCAAAATAGTTTGCCCTAATTTCGGCTGATAAAACATCGCCCAATACAAAACTTTCTACACCACAATATAACATACACGGACAAGAAACAATTGTCAAAAAAAAATGTAAAAGATATTACAAAAATAAAGTGTAATAGGCAAAGAAGTTGGCATGTAGCCAGTGAAACCAGAACCACCTGCAGTTCAACACTACCCTCGTCTCTTACAAGAATATCTTGATATACCACCATAATTCTTTTCTGAAATAAGATTTTGTCTGTCAGTTGACTATCTAAAACCAGTTTTTTTCCTATACAAAGTAACTAAATACAAATAATTTGGTTTTTCCATCTAACAAAACCCAATAAAATGTCAAATTAAAAGAAACATGTTTTTAATTGGTCTAGTTTAAGACTTATGAAAAATATCTATGTTATGGTTACAATGTGCAATAAAATGTAACTATATTATGACCATTACTGTTCTTACAGTTCTCACTTTTGAGACAGGTGGGAGCGGTTAGCAACTATGTGAGTCAAGGACAAGCGTAGGATTATTATACACACATTTAAAACTGATTTGTAATGGTACGTCATAGTGAACTTAATTTCAAATTGGTTTCCAGTTTCCTTTTTCACTTTTCTTCTGGCTTAGACGCTTTTGCCTCACAACATGACTCACATTTGCCTTTTGTTTTGGCCAGCCTTTTAGGATTATTTTTGATTGGACCAAAAGAAAAAAACACTGTGGTTTTCTTGTCAACAGCTTTTTGCATATTCAGCCACTTAGCTGCCACATCAGAAATTGTTTTTCATAATCATATCTAAAAACTTTCCTTTTTATCTTGGGCCAAAAAATAGTCAGGTTTCTCTTCAAATATCAAATTTCTAGTATGTTGGGTCACTTAAATCGGAAAAAATTATGAATTAGATTGAGTCCAATTCAGATTCATGAAGTTTGTGAAAGGGTGGAATATCATGTGATATTTGGCAGTAATTATCGTGCTTCTTAAAATCTATAATATTTTGAGTGCAATGTTCGTCTGAAACTATGCCAAAATTGTAGGAATAAAATTGTCTCACACCAGAATCTAACTTGGGAACTTCAATTTCTGATTTTGCACCTTAGCCACAGTACCACTGAGTTACACTATTAAATCCTGTGCTTACAAAAAACAACCGTAATCTACATGCATTTAGCCAATAAAAATTATGGGCCAACCTGTGCGAAGTTTTACATCGCAAAAACTTATCTTTTATTGAAACAAATTGTTGGCAATTTGACCTGTCATGCTACAAGCAATGCAGCTCAAAATATTTACTAATTTCAAATCTATAGACTTTGGGTAATTTTGAATGTACAGTAATAGTTTGAGAGTTATCATTCTTACTTTATCAGTAATTAGAATACCATAAACTGTAACAATTTTAATAAATCGTACAACTCGGGCATGCTCCCAATATTTTTGGATATAGCTGAAAAAGTTTTTGTTCTCGTCCTGCTATGCGCTTCAGTTATTCTTCATAGCATCAACTGATGCTTAACTTTACGATGATTAATTTTCTATTAAAATATTTGCTATAGAGCAAGTGGTTCAAATGTTATGGTTTATATGGCCCCTGTCAAATATTACATTTATCAAGTACTTCAGTTACATATTCAGTAAAACCTTTGAGAAGATTAAAAACAATTCACTGTTGTTAGACAACAGTTTCCATGGGACAGTTTTCTATTTGGCTAATATTACATAAAAAAGACGAAAATCAATGCAAGAGCTTTGACAAGCAGAATGAGTTGTGCAATTTTACTTGATTGTGTTCACCTTCCCTTGTTGTACCTAATGGGAAAAATGAAAACAAAATGGAATAGATAAAACACGAGAAATAGAAGACTGGAAAGGAAGTCAGACTTTCTGTGGACTACAGAGCTCTAAATACAGCTCAAAACTGTGCCTAATGATTTACAGTACCATTGATTGTAAAGATCAATTATCACATTGCAAGGAATGTAGTGTTCTCCTCCTTAGATGCTGCATCTGACTTTTGTGCACTACAAAATGAAGAAACTATCAGTAAAACGGCATTGCCTCTAATAAAAACAATTCACAATAACTCTATAGCAGAATCTTAATAAACCTTCTTATTTTCCCTTTTTTTGTATTGAGAGATTGCAAAAGCTGTCAAAAGGCCAATACTTCTAAAGAACTATCAGTGAGATGTAGGTAGTAGAATTATTCAGTCTGAATGACTTCTCCAAGCTTAGAGAAAACATTTCAGATCAACCAAGAAGTCTTAAATCTCAATTGACCGACAAATAACCTATTAACCGACAAGCTAGGAACACAGTTAGCAAACTCTCGTCATACATGAGATCCACTAACACTGCAATCAACTTAAAGCTGTCAATGCACAGCAACTGGAACAGTATAAATTACACAGGCATAAACACAGAACATAAAAACAAACTGAACATCTTTGTTTAAAAGATGGAGGATAATTGTAGGACGGAAAATAAATTTTCTTTGCAAAAGCTTTTTTAATTACGCATGCAGCGTCAGCCCCTCAGTCATACGCTCACATTTTCAAGTCGACAAGGTCTCAAGGCTTGTACACACTGAATTACAGTATGCCGGATTTGTCTTATAGGGAATTATTCAGAGACTATGTGCAGCAGTATGTAATCGATCTAAGCAATCGATGACATCATCAATATAATCTAGATAAAATTATGTTGATTGCAGATTGCTCGATCTATTTTCTTTTCTATGAGTGTTACTGCCGCATTAGTTTATCATAGTTTTAACAATTTCATTATAATATAAAACGCAATGCTGCACACCATTGGCTTATTCAAATTCAGTTAGGCTCATGATTGTGTAAACAACGTTTTCGTAGATGATCACTGTTGTACTACATGATTATCTTTGTTATACTGCAATGAAGTTACGCTGCTATACATAAAAATAAGCGATTATTACAGAGAACAATTTGCTTTTAAGTAAAAGAGAGAACTTCAAAAACAATTGCACTGAGAAGCGTATTGCACATGAGAATGTACATGAAGAATATTTTGTTCGTTTAAAATTTCAGAATGTGATTATTCTCAATACAATGTAGCATCATTGAAAGCTGTGCAAAAAGGCAATCAAAATACTACCAGTGGATGTGCAACATGGTTGAACACCCGAATACTGGATGAGACAGCTCCATCAGCAACATCACCCATCAAAGTATGCATCACTTGAGAAGAAGTAACTAGCCAGGATTTGACAACCACAGGAAGTACAAACGAAAGGCAGAAAAATTATGCTGCCATACCCCATAGAAAAAAAGGTACTCAGAACATAAATCAAACCGAAAATTAGCATAACCATATCTCCCTCACCTATACAATTGTATAAAAACATTTAGGAATGATTTAAATGCGCAAGTAAATATTTGCTATGTTTCCATAACGATCGTTATGCAAACATAGCAAATACCTCGCCGTATTTCGACACTGATGTCACGATACTTCCAATGCCACAATAATAAGGGTAAAAATGTTCACACTATCACAAACCTATCAGCGTTTGCATTAACAAATACTCAGCAGCAGTGTTCTCATTTTCTTTTCATTTCTTTTGCGAAGAAAACTCTTTAGGGATTACATAAGTCTTTGTTACTTGCTAAGCTTTAGTGGCAATCTTAACTGGCAATGACTCGTTTTAAAATAGTTTTTTGCAAGATGGAATTAGAATATTTTGTAATTAGCTACATGTAGGTTATATCGGAAAATTATAATGAAGATTTGAGTGAAATGACATACGAGCGCTGTCCCAAAACTGAAAGCATTGAATTTAAATGTCAGTGTCTGTCAGTATATGGTGGTATGCAGTCGGAGCTAAAGCAGCAATACCTGGCTTTGAAGCTATTTATCCTAGCCCTGAAATGAATGAGAATCTCAAGGGACATGGTAATAAGCCAAATTGATTCAACAACCCCTTAACTATTCCATTGGAACAACAATGAGGTGAGACAATTATTCTGGCAAAGAGTAAACACATTATGCAACTATGATAAAATTACTCTAAGGATAATACACTAAGCTAATGATTGAACAGTCAGCAACCACAATTCAACACTTACTGTGAGATGATTACATAATAGCTAAAGCACTGAGATCACCCAATAGTAGTATATGAATGTCACAAACTGAACCATGAGCAATTTTATATTAAAATGTTATAAGCAGATAACCGAAATGTGGTCTATTACCACTTGTTATAATTTTTCATGAATCATGGAAACAAATACCAATGTTTATAGACGTTATGTTTGCAAATTTTTTGTGTCTTCAAAATATTTTACACTAATTTTGGCTGATGAAGCATTACCATTCCAAAATGTTCTACACCACAATATAACATATACAGACAAAAAACAATTTTCAAAAAAAATTGTAAAAAATATTACAAAGATAAAGTGTAATAACCAAACAAATTGGCATGTAGCCAATAAAACCAGAACTACAGTCAGTTCAACAATACCCTTGTTCCCTACAGAATGTCTTGTGATTCCACCATAATTCTTTTCTGACATGAGATTTTGTCTTTTACTTGACTGTATTTAAAATCAGTTTTTTTCCTATACAAAACAACTGAATACAAATCATTTAGTTTTACCACCCAACAAAATCACAATAAAATTTCAAAGTAAAAGAAACATGTTTTCAATTGTTCTAATTTAGGACATGTGCACACAAAGCAAAATTATCTATGTAATGGTTTCAATATGCAAAAAAATGTAACTATATTATGACTATTACTGTTCTTACAGTTTCCACCTTTCAGACAGGTAGGAGCGGTTAGCAACTATGTGAGTCGATGAAAAGGGTGAGATTATTATACACACATTTAAAAATGAGTTGTAATGGTACGTCATAGGGAACTTAATTTCAAATTGATTTCCAGTTTCCTTTTTCACTTTTCTTCTGGCATAGACGCTTTTGCCTCACAACATGACTCACATTTGCCTTTCAGTTTGGCCAGCCTTTTAGGATTATTTTTGATTGGACCATAAGAAAAAAACAATGCTGTTTTCTTGTCAACAGCTTTTTGCATATTCAGCCACTTAACTGCCACATCAGAAATTGTTTTCCATAATCATACCTAAAAACTTTCCTTGTATCTCAGGCCCAAAACTTAGTCAGCAGTCTCCTCAAATATCAAATTTCTAGTATGTTGATTCACCTAAATTGTAAACTAATCTGAATTAGATTGGATTCAAGTCAGATCCATGAAGTTCATGAAAGTGTGGGATATTATGTGAAGTTTAGCAGTAACTATTGTGCTTCTTAGAATCTATAATATTATTAAAGCGGTTTTGTTTGAAACTACGGCAAAAGTGTAGGAATAAAGTTGTCTTGCACCAGAATCCAACTCGGGTACTTCAACTTCTCGTTTTGCACTTTAGTCTTTGTAACACTAAATTACACTATTAAATCCTGTACTAAAAATACAACAATTACCTACGTACATGCATTTAGGCAATAAAAACTCTGACCCAACCTACTGCTGTCCAACCTACTACCTGGCTGCAACAAATTGTTGGCTATGACCTGTTATGCTACACCCTACGCAGCCAAAAATATTTACTAACTACAGATCTATAGCCTTTTGGTAACTTTAAATGTACAGTAATAGTTTGAGAGTTATCATTTTTACTTTATCAGTAATAACAATGCCATAAACTGTAACAATTTTGATAAATCATGCGACTCGGAAATACTCCCAATATTTTTGGGAATAGCTGAAAAAGTTTTTGTTCTCGTTTTGCAATACGTTTGCGATAATTTTCATCGCATCAATTGATGCTTAATTTTATGACGAATAAAATATTATTAAAATATTTGTTATAGACCAAGTGGTTCAAAAGTTATGATTTATATGCACCCTTGTCAAATATTACATTCTATCAAATATGTCAGTTACGTAGTCAGTTAAAATTTTGAGAAGATTAAAAACAATAGAACTGCATTCACTGGTATTAGACTCAAATTTTTATGAGACAGTTTTCTATTAAGCTAAAATTACATAAAAAAGCTGAATATCAATATGAGAGCTATGAGAAGCAGAAGTAGTTGAGCAACTTTACTTGATTGTGTTCACCTTCCTTTTTGTACCAACTAGGAAGAATTAAAAACAAAATGGAATATATAGAATAAAGGAAATAGAAGACTGGAAAAGAAGTCAGGCTTGCTGTGGATTACCGAACTCTAAACACAGCTCAAAGATGCGCCTAATGACTCACCATTGATTGGAAAGATCAATTACCACATTGCATTGCCAGGAATGCAATGCCCTCCTCTTTAGATGCTGCATCTGTCATTTATGCACTACAAAATGAAGAAACTATTAATAAAACGGCATTGTATTTAATAAAACAACTCACAATAACTCTAAAAAAGAATCCCAATTAAACTTCCTATTTTCCCTTTTTGTGTGTTTCCAGATCAAAAAACTGTCAAAAGGCCTATACTTCTTAAGAACTATAAATGAGATGTAGATAACTGAACTGTTCAAAGTCTGAATGACTTTTCCGAGCAAATAAAAACATTACAGACCAACCAACTTAAATCCCCACTGACCAACAAAAAACCTTTTGACTGAGAAGCTAGGAACATAGTTAACAAACTCTGGTCATACGCGAGATTCACTAATACTAAAGAAAAAATGGTGGTGCACTAATGGAGCAGCTACTACCAGCCTGGCACATAACCAGCTGAATCAAATAGAAATGGCACTGAGTATTAGAAAATCGAGGAAAAATCTAGCACAAAAATCAAACACAAGAGTTGTTGAGAAAGCTAGATAAAGAAAATTTAATGGCAGACACTGACCGGCATAGTCTACAACAAACAAAATTAAAAAAACATGAAAAAATGACAAATATAGTGCCGATCTTTTTTTGCAAGTCAACTAGTGAACCTCAGATATTCGCAAAGCATAGAAGTCGGCTGACCGAAATACAAAACAAAGTTTTTAACGGTATACAGCACAAAAGCTAACTAAATAAAGCTTAATTGGAATAATATATTTTAATCAAATTCCACACATGAATAGAACAGTATACATCTGCAGTAATCTGAACAAACATTTTAAAAATAATAAGTACAATGCAAGAACATTTGCGATCACTATTATCAACGTTGCATGATGCAACAAAGTTTACAGCTGTACCTTTGCAAGAATCAATCTACATAAAATTATAAATCAGCCACAAGGGAGAACAATTTTATAACGTTTTTTCAATATATTTTTGGTATATTTGGAAAATACGTACACTTTTCTTAATCAAACTCTTGCATAGAATTTAGCGCTTTTTTAAAGTTTGCGAACTTACTCAAATTTTAGTATATTGCAAAGAATATTTTTGCTATCATTTCTAAGCAGTATTTTGCCATTTAAAGATGTTGGTGATGACTGAATCATTGTGATAATGGCTTTTTGATTATATTTTGGTTCAGTAAGTGAGCATGAAGATTAGTCAACTACATAAATAATATTTTGTACCGCATCATTTTTTCGATGTTTACAGTTTTTCACTAATTCATCATGGCCAGTGTAACTTATTTCAAATATAACTTGAAGATGAGAATATTAAATTAAAAATATTACATCTATTCACCCAGTTACTATCATATTTTGTTTTAAGGGATAAATTTGTTGCTCGAAAAATTAAAAGCAGCTTTGAACACAAAAACACTCATGCTGCAAGCTTCTAGATTCAATATCAGGGGAAGGGGGCGATTTCTGGCAAAACACAATGGTATAAGAAGTAACATTTTATAAAAAGCAAAGTTGGCGGTGGTTCATCTTGTTTTATCGTTTGCGTATCTACATATCACAAACATTGCCAAAGCATAATTCATTTTAAAGAACTATTCGTGCCCTTAAGATAACTAGAATGTTGCACGCCTAATCAATTTTGACACATACTTAAAATTGTTAGATTACATTAGACAGAATTTAAATCCTTAATGACCGACAAATATTTCATTGACCACAAAGTTAAAAACACGATTAGCATACTGTGGACATGCACAAGCTAACATTATAATATATTAGGTAAAACAAAACTGTTGTATGGCAAACAGCTCAAAAGCTAACTAAATGAGCATCACTAGCAATGATTAGTACAACACATAAATACAGTAAAATACGCCTGCAGTTGACAGAACAAAAATCTTAGGAACAACAAATACGAAAAAATAATAATTATAACTGTTATCACCAACTTTGTAGGAGCCAGCAAGATTTATAACTTACTGATTTATTATGGCATTCAATTACTGCAAAATCAGCAACCAACCACAAGCAAGAACAATGTTTATAAAATTTGCTACAATATATGTTAGTTACATTTAAAACACTGCTTGATTAACTCTTTTACTACAGTGAGCCCATTTGTCAGCAATCGCGGTAATAGAAGGACAGACCAACAGCTGATGAATCGGCTAATCAAAAGGGTTTAATTTTTCTTTTTATGACAAAGCCTACACATTAGCTAGATCAATCGAAATTTGTCTGCAACAAAACAACCTTGTTGCCAATCACGCGCAACTAATCAAAAATAATTTTGATAAGCAAATTTATTTATAATCATTTTTCAAACCGGGAAAACCAAATCGCTTTTGTCATGGAAATAAGAAGTTCATCGCGTTTGCTCAATGCACAGGAAACATCAGGAATTTTGTGAGAGTGAGATTTACTAATCAAATTTATGTATCTTTTGTGGAAAATTTTTTTCTGAATGGGATGCATTTTACAGTAAAACAACATCTACATTGGGTTCTCAAAATATTGCATGAATACTAGTGGTATATTGATTTTTAGAAAATTTGTTTTAAGTAATTTGGTCAGAATGACAAATTTAGCACATTAGTGATAGAGTTAAGGACATTGTATTGTAAAAATCATAGACTTGCTTGATATACTGATTCATAAACCTAAATGTTGGAACATGGCAGGAACCGGCCATACTTAGACAATAGCTTGAGCATTCTTAACAAGCTACAATTTTAAATGCTAGTAAAAGCCTTTGCAATACCATCATATCCGTGGAACAAACATCAGTCATTGTTTCATGACTTAAAATAATCTGGAAAGCTATAGGAAGTATCATATAATGCTTTGTTTAAATCACAATCTTCCATAACCTTCCAACAAATTAACTGTAGCATTTTTTTATGATGTCATTCTAAAAAAAAGGTTATTATAATTAAACACGTAGATTAGGATTATTGAAAATGGTAAAAATGGCAGTGTATGTGTGGGTCAAAAGCCCTGTGCACAAAACACTTAGATTGGTTTAACTGGTTACTTCGAAATATTCGTTGTAAAAAGATTTGTGTGAATGCCGGTGTTTTGATCATTCGAGTTTCTCACGCATCCTATGCGATGCCCAAATATCGGTCGTCAGAGTTTAATAGGTTGAGTAACTGCCTTACAGTAGCATAAATGGCAAAACTTCATCTACTATGCAAGCATATCCATTGGAATATTTATAAAATAAAGAAATCTTGGAAATTTATGCCAATGATTGGCATTGCATATGATACACTTACACAAAGGATATCAAAGTCTAGAGACTATTATTATGTAAAACAACTGGGGGCTTGTAAGTCATTCAAACACTTAATTTAGGCATTAAGACCTCAATGGAAGAATTATCAATGTCATGACTGTTCAAACTTGAGATATAGCCATTTTACAGTTTACAAACTCTTTTAGAAAGAATCACAACTTATACCAAAAAACTTTTTAAATTTTGGTAAAGATTTTATCGGTGTATATCACCAACAAAAAGCGGTAGACGTGATTTAGTGCAGCATAACACGGCCTAAGTTAAAACAACTACGCATACATTGATCGTTTAACTTTGGAAATCATTGACAACTCACTACGCATTATGTTTTATTAGGTGATAATGATACAATGTTTTAATATTCTGATTTAAAAAGCTGTATCGCGGTAGAATATGGGGTTGCTAGCATCTACATTTCAACCAAACAAAAATGAACAGGTCACAATAATGCAACAACAACTTTTCTGACAGTGTCCTAGAAAAACTGCAATATTTTGTTTTGCATTACTCTGCACGCTTTTGCACACACTTTTATTTTGGCTTATTAGTACTGTTGGGATACTTCCTTTCATTCCCATTTCCTCTGTCCATTTAATCAAGTTATTAACCCTTTAACCCAATTAAAAATTTAGCTCTCGGCTTACTGCCAGCCATTTTGCCAAAAGATTGCCGATTTTGCTTAATATGTATACAATTTTTATCAACTTCTTCCTTTATTTAGATCACTTTTTCAAAATTTTAAAAATAGAGCTATGCAAAAACTCCAATGTTTCTATATGTTGTGCATTGCTAATGCTATGTGAAGTTACAATCACTATAAAGCTAAAATGAACTTTCACAATGTTTCTTTTTTTACAAAACTATTACTTTGATTACCATCAAAGTCAGTGCTGCTACTTCAATTATATTTTTAATCACAAAAATATTAATCTAAAAAGGCTATCATGTCATCATCATAAGTAATTCACTGTTTTCTAACTTGGGAAGTACTTACAAATCATACACAAAAATGTTCGTTTTTATGTTGGAAATTCCCAAAGTCAAGCGTCGCTATTGACTGTAAGTAATCACGTAACTAGACAATGATCGTTATTGTTTTGTAGCACTTGTACATTGATCATTTTTGCAGAGAGCTAGTTGATTTCAAGCAGGAATATATCTGAACCTAAATAATTTTTGTTGAAAGTTTGTCACAGAGGCTAAAGTTGGTGGCCAAAACTATTTAAAAGAAGATAACTCTAAGATTTTTAAAAAAATATGACATTGATCATTCTTCTGTTGAGGGCTTCATATATAAACATACATATGCTGAACATGATATGTTGACGTCATTTCATAGCAAACTTAAAGAAATGTATCAAAAATACATTAAGATGTCATTAAAACATCTTAATTTAAATTTAGATTCGCAAGTTGCTGAAACAAATGAGATGTTGACGTAAAAGTCACTTCATAGTAAATTTAGACACATGCAGCAATAAATACCATTGATCCCAAATAAAAAAGATAAATACTACGCTGTAATCCAGACACTGGTCCCAAGTGATTTTGACTGCAGAACAACTAAGCTACTGTTTTCAGGCTAAACCACTCTTGAACAGTATTTTGAGCTTGACGGCAACTAAGGATACACGTGCTGACGATTCCTGCAGCAATCTTCCTAACTCAATCTTCCCCAGACTTTCATATAATAACAAATCCATTTTACACCGACTTTTGATAGTTGATTAAAAACTGGATAGACTGCTGTCATTACATAAAAGTAAATAATATGTGTAAATTACTAAAGAAGAACTGAAAAATTAAACTTACATTCTTGATACGCCTGTTTTATAAAAATATGAGTAGCAAAAAAACTTCATGATTTGTTTAACAAGTTTAAAAGTCTAGGCATTACTCCCAGCATTGCTGATTAAGCAGTAACTGGCAACAATCACTTTAAGTCATGTTGTACCGCGATAGCTTTGATACTTGGATGTAATTGACTACTGGATTGGCTACACTTATGGCGCCTTACAGTGCCTCGCGTTGCGTGTTCGCAACTCGAGTTGATGAACTCGAGTCGCACAACTCGAGTTGTGAACGCGCAACACGACTTTTCAAAAGTAAGGTGCAATATATTGGTATCACGACGGTAGAATAACCGTAGATCTGGTTATATTAACAATGGTATATTAATAGGCACCAGTTAGCTAATAGAAATTAAACTATTAGTCTGGTGGCCACAGGGCATTATCGTGTCAACAGGTGGCAGAAGATGGGGTTCATGGTAACTTGACACTTTTAACATGTTTCTAATTTATTCATTACTAATTTAGTTTTCTACCGCTATTTTAGTTGATAAGCTAAGAGTAATTTGCCATTAAATGGTGAGTAGTTATACAAAAATAAATTTTTTCTTACGCCGTGTGCAGTCAGTCGAACCAGCTAATCAGAGCCGTAGACCAACATTTACCTCATGTTGTAGTACGGGGGTATTAAATTACCCCGATATCAATTAGGCTTGTTGTCAGTTTCCTGTTTCATCGAGCGACCGCCAGCGTTTGGAGTAATGATCGAAAACTTTAATTTACTAATTATACCGATTTCCAAAGCTAGCTGTCATGGATTACATAATTCAATATAATCAACTACTACATTATATTAGATAAAAGGTTGTTCAACGCACTAACACGTTCAACACTGCATCTTTATGGCAAGTCTGATTCTACAAGTGAAGCCGACGCCAGATACAGGTTGTTCTCATCAAGGACATCCTATGAAAAAAAACCTTCCACCAAGAGGGTTCTCTCCGTCGGCATTTAATGAGGGTCAATTACTAAGCAGCAATACAGCAGTGGAAAATACAACCATTAATGGTGCCCCCAGATCCCACAAACCATGTCTGGAGTAAAGATGATGATGAGATTTCTAGGTAATGCTTTCCTGATGAGCAAAGAGCTATTCCTAGGCAGCTTGTCCAATGGACCAGTTGCTCATGCAAAAAAAAGAGTTTGCAAGTCTATGCGGCTGTGTAGAGTGCAGTAATGAAATGACTGACGAGATTGAGGATGGTAATCAATTAGACAGTGATGATGAGCTTTAAGATTATAATTATGTAATAGTTTTATTAAATACTTTGCAATATGCTTTCTAGAAACAATTAACAGTTTTTGATGTATCATGATAAACAGACTATGTACTTTGGTAAACATGCTATATAATAATCATACTAGTCTTCATAAGTCTTCATAGTCTTCATACTAGTCATCATAAGTACTAAGATACCCATACAAAGACATGATATTAATTAATCATCCAGAAAGTTGGTTGTCATCGAACATACTGCACCACACATTCCATCATACTGGTTACATTCAACATTTCAACCATACATGGTTTCAAAATACTGCATGGTTGTAACATGCTACCAGTACAATAAATCTAAAGCTAAGCCAGAAATTTCGCATATTGATGTCAGTTAAATAAAAAAGAAATAATTTTAATAATAATAATTTCATTTAAAAGATTAAGTTTACATTAGATTTGTTAGTTAGTTTGCGTCACAACCAGTGTACCCAATGAGGTATACAGTATAGCCTGTCAATCAGTAGTTGTACAGGTATCAATGTAACGAGTATGAAGAGGGTTTCTGGCAGATCAGTGGCTAAGGTGATGGCGAGAAATGTTTGTCATATCAAGTCCCTGGCGGCCGACTACAATGTAAAGAATCGCATCCATTAGAGACAATGAGTTCAAAATACAAAATGATCATATAGACATATAAGAGCTGACATACATTTATGGTGCAATATTTATTGATCATAACCTACCCGAAAAACGATCTATCAAAGCATGTAGCAATAAATTTAAAACTTGAAAATAGGAAGAGCTACAATACTGATTTGAACGAGTACGCAATGTGCATAGCCCTACATAAAAGTAATAGATGTACCCCTTTAGCTTTAACCACAACAATAATTAGTTAACTCATACATCGCATACTTCTGTAAGGTAATAATTGATATGTGAGTGCTATAACAATACAATATAATACAATTGATTAAAATACAACAAAATATGTATTAATATATATAATATGACACAACATAATGCAACATATCAGTCCTATAGCACAATTCAAATCAGTTCAATACAACATAATACAGCTATTATAATACAATACAATAGAATATAGTGTAATAACACAATAATACAGTACTGATAAGTTCTGCATGACACAATATAGTAACTTAAAACTAACCAAACCATCAGTTAAATAACAATCATACATTTGCAT
Organism: Watersipora subatra; assembly: GCF_963576615.1. Taxonomy (NCBI): domain Eukaryota; kingdom Metazoa; phylum Bryozoa; class Gymnolaemata; order Cheilostomatida; family Watersiporidae; genus Watersipora; species Watersipora subatra. The sequence continues at coordinate 13,872,786 of NC_088713.1, forward strand.
AAAGGTACTACACTTTGTGTTGATATTGGTTTGACGTTTCAAAGAGCATTACAGTCTCCAATTTTGTAAATAGGCGAGCTAAGTCTTAATAAAAATCAGCAGAGGCATTCTATATTACAAATAGTCCAGTATTACTGGTTTATAAAAAAATACCCAATCTAGGTATTCTAGTATAAGTAAGTATAAGTATAAGTAATATAAGTAGCTTATAATGTTATGTAGTGCTACCGTTTTAGCCTAAAAGTTAAACAAATTGAGTTAAGCTATTGAGTGTATGAAACAGTGAGTGTCTGAAGACACAGCAACAATACCTACGACAGAGATTAGTTTATTGTATAGTTTGTAACCAATATGTAAAATCTGGACTGAGAAGTTTGACTTGAGAGTTTGATTCATTATAATCAACACCTATTACTCATTGATCCAACTGACTACAGTACACAGTGAAGGAAACGCAAGATTTTCAATAAAGCAATGCACTTAATCTTTGATTAATTATTCATAAATATTAAGTAAATGAGTTTGCTATCATCTCACCTTATTTTTTCAGGGGTTTGAGATTCTTTGCAACTTGAGAAGCTCTTTGTTATTTCGACTCACTAGCAATCTTCCTCAAGCATTCAGTGTGGCATTTACATACGACTAACACTGCGAGCTGCGATCTGACTGTTTGTAGATGGTGCTCTACATCTCATAAAAACTTTGGATTATCGCTTTTTTCCGTTAGTAAAACTTTGTTGACTTCTTAGCATGTAAAACTTGATTATAATGAATTATGTAACTGATAATAGCTAGCTGTGGTAATCAATTTAAATAGAAGATACTAAATTTGCGCTACTACTAACCGACGTATACGGCAGTTTCTAACATGGAACAGCGGAAACAGACTAAGGGCACAAATGTTATCGGTGAATGCAAATACGCCCCGTATTAAACAAATGCATAGATTCATGTTTACCTAGCTGATTGGCTGATTTGGCTAATTGCGCATGGCGCAAGGGAAATCTTATTTATGCATTTCTACCCATCTTTTAATGGCAAATAATCACTGCTTTACAAGAATAATTCCGGTAGGTATAATAAAAAAGTTAGGATATGTTTTATTCTATCCATTAAATCTAAGATTCGTTATACCCCATTGTCGTGCCACCTTGGCAAAAAACGACACAAAAATGCCCTGTGGCCACCAGACTATACGTATGTACTGTAAAACTAAAGCTAATAGCGAATTATTAGAATTATACTGTGCCGAGTTTGCAACTCGAGTTGTACAACTCGAGTTGCACAACTCGAGTTGTACAACTCGAGTTTGTAAATATAACTCGAGTTGTACAACTCGAGTTGCACAACTCGAGTTGTACAACTCGAGTTGCAAACTCGGCACAGTATAATTCTAATAATTCGCTATTAGCTCTAGTTTTACAGTACATACAGTTTAATTTCTATTAGCTAACGGGGGCCTATTGATGTACCATTGTTAATATAACTAGATCTACGGTTATGCTACCGTAATACCAATATATTGCACCTTACTTTTGAAAAGTCTCGTTGCGTGTTCACAACTCGAGTTGTGCAACTCGAGTTGTACAACTCGAGTTGTGAACGCGCAAGGCGAGGCACTGTAAGGCGCCATACTACACTACTAGCTAGATGAGCAGAACCTTCCATATAATTTTTTAGCCAAACGTGGCTGTGACAAACCATATTGGTTCCCCAATGCACACTTGCTCAATAGTAAAAAACTTGTCTTAATAGACATTACAAAGCACAATGGACAAACAAACAAGCGTATAAGTTTACACTAAGCATTTAGCTGTTTTATTAATACGGTACTTTTTCACAATCAAATTTATCACATGCTGCAGCTCGTCCTATAGCTTTGAGAGCATTTACTCTATCATATTGCGTTCTTTTTTATTACTAATTTTAGTAGCAATTATTTTGCTGCTGTTAAATTAAGCCAAGAGTAAAGTATTTCTTGGTTAATGAGCTGATAAAAGCCAAGTTTGTTTTTTTATTTCTCAAAAAATTGTTTTCTCATGTACTCATTTGATCAATTTTAACCCTTTGAAGTTCTATGCTAAGAGAATGACTTTTGGTTTTGAGATTAATACAGATGGAAAAAAAATACAAAAAAAAACTATTTATGTTAAAGTGTCATGATTGATCAAATAGTGTGACTTTGGGGCATGGCAGCAATGCAGCTTTTGTGTATAAACTATGATAATATTTGTTTGCAAAGAGTGAAATATACATCTCAGGCTGCATATGAGCACCAGTCGGTTGTTGGTTAAACTCCATGGTATGTTGGTTAAAAATCATCTATCCCATGATACAAGCAGTAAAAACTCACCTAAACACATTTTAAGGGAACCAATTTTTATGAAAGTAATGGATATATTTTCAAAAATATCGAGGATATTCCAAAATGGTAAGCCTATTATTGCCATAACGTATCCCAAATAATGCTCGACGCATGCGACAGAATCCGAACCTAGCTGTAAAAATTAGCTAAGGTTTGCGGAAATCTCCTCCTGCACACATTTGTTGTCCAATGTATGTATGTACAGTTATTTGGCCATGCCAAAACATGATTGTATGGAAAATTGTGGGAAGCGTTAAACTGGTTTTTGAATAATGTGATTCATTAAAAACATCCATGAAAATTTAATCACAAAACAGACACATTTTAGTATCAGTTGATCATTTCAACAATTGGCACAGAGAGTAACCAAAGACCAACTAGGTGTAACAGTTGCTGCCACAGTTTTTGTCACTTTGATGCTAATAAAAATTTGTGAAACGCTCTAGCAAAACAACATGAGTGATATTGCATTCAATACTAATCAGCTGCTAAATGTTGATTATCCACTCCCTGCCTGTTTACGACTCCAGGTATTTCAAACATGGCGGCATGTCAAAGAAGCTACAGGAAAATGGTAGGCTAGCTGGCTGAGATCCTGCAGTATGAAAACAGGGATAAAATCTTTTAACCTGCATGTGGATGATATTATATATGTGATATAGAATAAAGATATATATGTCAAAGATATATATATAACAAATATATATATATAATAAAGATATAAAATGGTGATTTTTATACACATGAGAAAAAAGTAAAATACTAGTTTGCAAAGAATGGCAGAGTAAAAGATGTCATTAGCCTATGGCTACCAAACATTAAAAAGTGCCTTCAGAATTTTAATTAAATAATCACATTGGCTTTAATAACTATAAATGTCATGAAGTACTCTATCAACAAGTAGACAATTTGTTGACATTTATATTAATTCATATATAATTGTACATGTATATATAAATAGAAATATATATATACTTATGATACAAAATAGATATACAAGTCACTAGCATAAAATCATCCTTTATTGTTGGCCACTCCATCATGATTACTATTGCTGTAATTTAACATTTATATTTCTCAGCGTTGTTATTTAAATTGATGCTCAATCAAATATTTATTTGGGCTTAAAAGACTATTTTGATATATTTCAATGATATGAAAGATCTGAAACTAATATAACAAACATGATCAACAAAATCAGAGTCTTCTTTTGTCACAAAATTAAACCATAGATTTTTTATACTCGAGAATTACAGAAAAAAATTTTTATTCTCACTAACATTATAAGTGATGGAGTAAATGCCTGGCGCATATTTATCTATTTTATGATTTACAGTATATTCGGCTGTTAAATGTAGCTATTAACTGAACCTTTTTGTTCTGGCTAACTAAAAAACAAACAAAGACTACAGCAAATTAGTGCAACAGATGCTACAAGCATCTCACATGATCAGTTTTTTTCACATGATTGCTCAATATCAATGATCGCATGATTGTTCACATTCAATGGTCGTATTGACATTGTCACTATCAATGGTATTGATAGTGGACATGTCAATGGTGATGCTATACAATGTTATAACACACCAAAGAGTGACTATTTCGACACCAGACATGCACAGGAGTTGTCATGCAAGTATGATATAAAATATACATTTGGAAAATATTTGAAAGGCTACTAAACTTTGAATAATATTAATCATCAGCGCAATAAAAGCAAGGCAAAATAAACCTTTCAATAAAGCAGCCACTACAAAGCAGGAATAATGATGATGACTATAATCAGCATCACAAAAACTAAAACAGTTCGCTACATACTAAACCTTTACAGCAGCCTATCTTCACTAGGTCATCAATAACCAATAATAAGAGCAACATTTACCCTCAATAAATTTAAATAGTTTTTTGAATATTGCTTTAGTAAGGATAATACTGTATGAGTCGTAAACCTGGTTGATATAAGTCTTCATAAACATATATGATGTACTTCCATGTACACATACAACTATAAAACACCTATGGATCTTTATTATTCCAAAAAAATTTACTTTGGTATTATGATTGTTCATACTCAAGAATTTTATGAAGTTTCGATCACCTTTTTTTAATAGGTTAAATTTTTATGAAGCTTGAAATTTTTCCAACAAAAAAGACGAGCTTCTACCGAGATCAATTTAAATTTGTTTTTGCAAGCTTCATTTGTTGAACATTTTTATATTTAATTTATAATACTATCTAATTTACCTCACTTATAAACAACCTTTTGTTTTGTTTGACCACCAAACAAAAATAGCTCGCCATATTAAATTTTCTGCTTGATGAAATAAAAACCTTACTAATTAATAGTATGTTTAAACAATTATGGCATGGATTTGTATTTAATTAACATAAATAATCTGTGGAACTATTCATAAAATAGAAGTCAGCAAATATATGGGAAGCACAAAGCATTGATGAATAAAATACAGAAACATAATAGAAAGCTGAAAGGATGTCATTACATCCACAGAAAGCTTACCATAGACAATAAATTTGAGGGAACAATTTGTCAATATAATTACAATACGCAACTAAAAAGAAAACCAGACATAATATCGGAGGAGAGGAATCGACAAGGAAACACATTGACCTTAAACACTAAGCAATTCTAATGACAAAAAACAGGCGGCAATTACGAACCTAAGAGCCATTGTTTCCTTATTAGGAGTTTGACCACTCGGAAACTGTCTGCACATCTTTTCTAATTAAACAAACATTATCACTACACAAACATAAAGCAAACGTGAGGACTTATAGCCAGACAAAACATGAAGAAAAATAACAAGTTAACTACAAGCATTATAAACGTAGCCACAATGTCATTAGCAATCGAAAAATATTGAAATGGTCCCTCTGCAGACACAGCACTCCACAACTCGGTAAACAACTACAAATTTATCTGTGAAGATTTGAAAAATTGAAATCAGTATTGAGGCAAAAAACTGTTGTTATATTTCAATGAAAATGTCTTATCATATGATATAATATTACAGCAAAGAAGCCAAGCACTGATGGAATATATGAAAAAGTTGAAACTGAATTAGCTGAAGAATTTACAGTTACAGAAACAATAAAAAACTCAGTATATCTAGCCAACAGAATGAAACATTGGTTCAATAATGTTGGTAAATACTATGCTGCCATTGCTATCATAAACTTAGAGACTGTTTTCTACAATGAATGAAAGCACTCTAAACCAGGAAATATTGTCACCATTTGTCAAAAGCCTGCGATTGATTTTAACGAGAAGTCTACTAAACAAGTCAATAGTGCAGACACGCTTGACGCAGTGACTAATCTACTAAAATGACATATGTTTTCAGTGGTATGTGTGCAAAAGAGGAAACACCCCTCTTTCAGAGGACACTCAATTCTAGTAAAACAATGTTGCACATTTCATTGGCGCCAATGTCTAGCCAGAGATAGCAAACGTTGCCATTTTCAAAGAACAAATGACAATAATAGGACAAAAACAGCAATATTGTGAGTCAAGCGCGGCAATACACCTGCAACGATAAATCAAACGGTACAAGGACCCATATGAGTAACAAATAAAGGCATACATAGAGTTTTAGCTAGCAAAAACAACCAACAGTTTTCTAGAAGGACCTGAGCTAATGAGCAACTACCAAAACATGATGACTGGTTGCCAGCAAACGAGGCATCTACATTAAAGGCTGAACACAACACAGTGACAAGTGGTGTCGGCTGGTACTCTTATCGACCTGGGTAATTGATTGTGTACTTTATAGTCAAAAACCGAACTAGGTGTAGGCAGAAGGCAGAACATGCGCAGCTGGAAACTGATATACAATAAAATTATTAATAAATAGAATATGGTTAGTGAGAAGTTAACTAATTAGCCTATTGTATCTGTGAGGAAACAGAAGGAAATAAGAAACTCTTTGGGTTGGGCCAATAGAAAACATGCTTAAAGCTTTGCAGAAACTTATTTTATTATTTATTCTCCTTCATAGTGAACATCTGTTGAAGATGATTAACAGTTATTGAGTCCTCAAAAAACTTGTAGGTCAATAGGTTTATGAATGTTATCACTTGAGAAAAAGGGTTGGTAATGGAATTATCTCATCCTTAATAATGCCCAAAGCTAGAGTAAAAGTAAAAATTGTCTGACCCGGAGTGTTCTAAACTTATTACTCACAATTGTAGGATAAGTAGTTGAAAACATGTCAGAGTTTATTCTGCAGCACATTTTAACCTTGTTTTATGACTTCAGCTGATGTTTATAAAGTCCACGCTGAATAATTTTGCACCAAAATATTTTTGGTTGACTTTGTAGTTAAAAGTTGTAATAGTTTATATACGCTATGGTCAAAAATTAGGCTTCATGAAATATTAAATTATTGTCATTTAGAAATATATTATATTCTCTTAATGTTAGATATTAAATATACTAAAACTTATAGCCAGACAATTCTGATCATGCAACATTGTCAGACACAATGCAGCATGATCAGACACCTGTCAGGCATTGTCAGACCCAATGCAGCATGATCAGAAGCCTCATTTACAAGACAAAGGAAGCAGCTTTTTCCCTTTGTTATAATTTGGATATCATTTTTAAAAATCCATAAGTTCTTAATCATATAATAGGTGTTTATGCTTTTATTGCTTTGGTTCATCCTATGGTTCATATTAAGCACCGATAAGTTTAAAACTGTTTAATTGGTTTAATGATATGTCTATGTCTAACAAGATAAGAGTAGCACAAAAATCTGGCTTATACATCATGTTGTTCTAGATATGCTAATGCATTTCATTTGCTCTATGCACTTTACATAAAATATGTCAGAATCAACAAAATATGGTTGTGTAAAATAAAAATGATGGCTTGAATGTTAGTATACGTTTAAATTGTTCCAGCGTCACTTAGTTTCAAGGCCTACCAGTTTGAAACCTGGTACAGCAAGCAGCAAAAAGAAAATTAAATTTTGCAATATATTATGCTAGAAATTCCACTGTCATACCTCGACCAAAGTGATAATGAAAAAAAGAAAGGGTACTGCTGGTTGTTGAAAAAGTAGTTGTCAGCAGGAATTGGCAGAGTATAGTTTAAACAAGAGTTGTTCGAGATGATATAAAATAAATTTGAGGGAGAACGACTTCAAAAAGGTGCAACTAACAATTTCAACAAATATGGATAAGTTAGATAAGTGCAGTGTTCTGTTAAAGGTCGCGCAATGTAGTCTCCTCTCTTTTCCGTTGTAGGATTCCACAGTATTGTAGTGGATTTCTTTTATGTTGTATGACGTATTTGCATAATACTTAGTGCTTTCAGTTGTATAACACCTAATTTACTACAGTCTATCTCAAACCTATGTTTTACAATAAGAAAATAAATATTAATTAAAGCTGTAGGCCTAACCTACTGTACTGTATGTAATTTAACAACAGCAATAAGGAAATGTGCTTATTATATCTCTGAAATGCAATGTTAGAAGTAAAATGGCAAGCTGCTGTGTAATATACGCAGTTTGAAAGTTGGTTGTGTTCAATGTAGAATGGTTTTAATAGCGATCTGTAACAGAAAGCCAGCATCAGCATTAACACGTCTTGGGGTTTTCTGCAAACTGGAGCAAAATAAATAAACGTTCTCGTCGTAAAGGGGCATTGTAGTTCGGCCCTAGCCTGTACATAAGATGTAAAGAATTTTGGCTAACAATTTAAATAATTTAATGAAACCTTCGGCAATTGGACAAAAAAACCGGCTGATAAACTGCTTACCACAATTTCGTACCTGTAAATCGGTCTAAACTACAAATGGTTTACGTTTATTGCAGAAACCTTCGGAAAAATAAATTCAAATAATTATTTTATAATTAAATATCATAATAATTTTATAAAATCGAATAATTATTCTTATAATTAAATATTTTTGCAAAATATTAAAAACGGAAAAATAGGAAAAACGGAAAAACCTATTAGTAACCTTCAACAACTGTACAATGCCATAGACTGGTGAAATGCGCACGTTTTTCTCATGAAATACGAACATCATAATGGTTCTACTCTTGGTCACACGACTTTATATGCGTTCCGTTGGCCGGTCTTAATTTTGCTTAAAAAAAGCTTGTCAAAGTTTTAATAACGATTTTAGGCCAAATTAATCTGTCTATTTATGTATAGGCCTAATCTGATGAGATGGGTTAGTTTTAAGATATTGCGGTAATCTTTCAATGACTTGGTAATATATTTCAATAGGTTTATATGTGTTTCATATTGTTATTATACTTAAACGACTCTATTAAAAAATGATAAATTTTGTTGATGAGATTTCGGTACAAGGGTTTATGACGGCCGTTGATGAATAGTTTTTGTGAGTTGTGTGCACATATGCATTTATCAAAAATCTCGCAAACAATCACTTTGCTTGTGTTTGGTCGTGAAAAAATTCAAGTAATTTTGTACGGATTACTCCTGCTATGTTTTATCGTGAAGCCCTGAGTTTTTAATAAAGTATTATAGGAAAACTTTATAGTAACTTTTATTTGTAAATGACCTCATGGCTTCTAAAGGCCTTTTATACCTTCCCGTTTCAAGGCCCATGCTGCATTGCTTCCGTGTGTTTCATGTTAAGTGTTTTCCCCTGTCTCTTATTGAGGTATGGGTTTCTACTTGGCATTTTAATAATACTATAGGGGAAATTTTAAAGCTACGTTTCAGTTGTAGCTCAGGACTGGTTCGGGTGTGAGTTTAGTTTTTTCAGTGCTAGTATTGAATATCCTCATGCTAAAAGCACTTTCGCATGACTCACTTGCTCTGTGCAGGAGATTCATGCAAAATCAGTACAACATGCAATCTTCATAGATACTTGAATGTTGTAAGTGATAAAATAGCCGCGTAGGTTAATGAAGTCAAACTTTCTTTTTTCAATTTTGTCACCGGTTAGCAAATAAGCGACATCATTTAGTTTAAAACTAAAATTTTGAAAATTCTGGCTCAATTCAAAATTTATTGCAACAACTTAAATGTTTTCTCAATAATTATACTATTTGTTAAACCATAATTTAAGGTATTTATTCTCGACAATGCATAATCTCTATAATATTTTCTTTTATTTTTTTGTGTGGTTTTTTCTAGATTTTTTGTGGTTTTTTTCTTGTGTTTAATTAACTATAGCTGCCTATATTTACACTAGCTTTTTATATATTAAAAATATATTATTTTATTTATTTTAAACTTTTCATATGTTTTGAATATATAAAAATAAAGATTGCATCGTTAAAATAACAAAAGACTTGTTGCTAAAATAACTCAAATATTGCATCGCTAAAACATTGAGAAAAATAATTGCACTTTTCAGAAATTGAGCATTTTGGTCAGAAGCTGAAATAAATATCATCGCTATACCATTGCGAGGCAATATGGCTGCGTGGAGTGATGGGTTGAATGTGAGTTACGCTTTCCGAACAAATCGGGTTTCCGAGTTCAATAGCATTACCAAGCCAATTTCCTATTCGTAGATTTTAATTAATGTAACTGGACATCGGATGTGCAAAAACAGAGAAAGACAAACACAGAATTTATATATATATATATATGTTTTGACTAACTAAATGTGAATTAGTTTATTGCTTAGAAGCTTGGGGTAATGCAACTAAAGCAAATCTAAACCAACTCATTGCAATACAAAACTTCTCTACTTTGAGTCATTTATTACAAAAAGCAACATTTCCATCAGTTTCATAATTTAAAAAACTTAGAATTTTACCATTAATTTGCTTTACAAGTAGTTATTTCTACTTTAACCTTCCATTATTTTAAGAGACACTACTCCACTTATTGCATAAAACCCAGATCAGTCTTTGATGTCTCTATCACTTTCATCATCTTCCTCAGCATCACTAAATGAAACATGTTTTAAAAGTTTAGAACTCTTTTTCGACTAACCTCCGGTAAACCATCAATTTTAATCATTTTAAATCAAATCTGAAACTTTACCTCTTCGATTTAATTGAATGGTGGTGACTTTTTTCTATCTAAATTTATTAACTAACTGGTTTGAGTCAGATGAGATGGAACTATTACTATTTCTTATGAAAGTATTATTACTGCTAAAAATAAACAGCCGCTGTAAATAGTACCCTTGCTCAATAGACAATCATCGGAAGTCTATTAATGTACAATTGGTGAAACCTCAATAACTGTAACCGGCTTGTTACGGCTGGTTATTGTGAGGTAGAAATTGCATCAAAAAATGATGTTTCTGCAAAGTGAAACAAGGCTCAGTATGGACTGTTGTATTACACAGATGGAGAGAATGGCTTGGATTATAACGAGAGAGATATAAGATCGTTTATCTTTAATTTTGTGTTCAACCGAAAACGCATGGTCATCCCCAGACATGAATATAATGTGGTCGTTAAATGCAAGAGTTGTCTACTCTTATTGAAAAAATGAACATGAGAGGATAACTTGCACTTGTACTAAAATCATTACAACATCCCTTCACAAGCTCAAAAGCTGGCATATCTAGATAATGATCTACTAAGATAAATTGGCACATAAAACCTGTGACGACCACATAAGCTATCGTAAATTTGTATGGGTAAATGCAACGCAAGTAAACAACAAGAATATTGGTCAAGAGTAAGGTACGTAATAATATGCAATAGTGATTGTCTAGCGTTCACAGTTTGTTGCTCAGCGATATGATGTAGCAGCATGTCGCAGTATGGTAGTTACCATACTCTTAAGCTTATGTCTCATATTTATCTGGCTGTTGCCTGAGCCGCATACTCCTCCTCGGGGTTGCCGTCATAGCTGATCTGACATTAACTCTGCGTCTTTCCGCATTTACAGTAGAGTCATTAACTGAGATTACAGGTGACCTGTTCCATACCATGTGCTGACCATTATCTCCCTCTATGATAACCTTTTGATCGCCATATTGGTTAGCTCTGACTACTGTGCCCTCCTGGCTGCTATCTCTCATCATAACACAATCTCCACCACACACTGCTGGAAGATCTTTTACCTTGGGATTGATATCGTGGTTCATCTTCATTCTCTCTTTGTAAAGCTCATTCTTGGCTTTAAACTTCTTATGATCGGGTAGCTTTGGCATTAGACTATCAGGATGTACTGCCACAGTTGTCTTCAGCATCCGTCCTATAAGCAATTTAGCGGAAGAGTATACTCCAAACTGTGGTGATGCTCTGTAGGCAAGGAGAGCTATATATGGATCTTTCTCCTTGTTGAGCAAGGATTTTACTGTTGCAACCGCTCTCTCAGCTACACCGTCGCCGCGAGCATACTTCGGGCTACTGGTGACATGGGTGAATCCATATGCTTTTGCAAATTTCTAAAAGTACTCAAATGAATACTGCGGTCCGTTGTCAAACACTAAACAATCTGGAATACTGTGCCGGGAAAACATACTTTTCATGTGGGATATGACATTCTTTGATGTAGTATCTCTACCTAGTAAAGCTATCTCAGAGTATCTTGAATAATAATCTGTCACTATCAGGTAGTTCTTTCTCTCTAGTTGAAACAAGTGAGTGCCTAACATTTGCCAAGGGCGATCAGGGGTAGCGGAAGGTCTCAGGGGTTCGTATGTTATATTCAATTTTCTCTTACACACTTCACAATTAGTTATCTGTACCTCTATTGCCTTTGCCATAGACGGCCACCACAAACTGTTTCTAACCCTTGATTGGCCTTTAGTAATGCCTAAATGTCCCTTGTGTATATCCTCAAGAACCTGACTTTTCTGGGATAGGGGAACCACCAATCTCATGCCTAGCATCAGCAGTTCCTTGTTCATAGTCAGTAGTCCTCGCCTTTCAAAGTACGGCCTCAGGAGTGTGTCCATGGATGAAAGGTAAACTGGCCAACCCTGTTCAACATAATGAATAACCTGTCTCAAAGTTTCATCTTCCCTTTGTTCCACTTTGAATTTCTCCAACCTGTCGCAACTTCCATTCCAATGCACACTCTCTTGTATGTAGCTCTCAATCATTTCTACTCGTACTATATCACTCTGTTCTGGTTCACAATTGTTATATTATGATAGTGCATCTGCTGCCTTGTTGTCAGTTCTACTCACATATTTGATGTCATAGTAGAATCTCTGTAGTCGCAATTTAAAGCCTTGAATTCTGGGAGGCAGCTTATCTAGAAACTGATCACCGAACAAAGGAAAGAGGGCTTTGTTATCTGTTTCAATCGTTACATCTTTCATTCCTAAGACATAATGAGAAAATTTCTCCATTGCCCAGCACACTCCTAGCGCCTCATTTTCTATTGCTGCATAACGTTGCTCAGTTTCACTAAGGGATCTATTAGCCTCCGCCACTAGCTTACGGGTGCTGTCACTTTAAAGTTGACTCAAAGTAGCTCCTAGTCCTTGATTGCTGGCGTCTGTGGCCACAAATGTGGGCTTTTCTGTACTGTATGGAGCAAGGATGCTTGGTTTGCTGAACAGCTCTTTGACTTCTTGAAGTGCACTCCCCTGCGCATAACCCCAGTGCCATTCAATACCTGTCTTCAGCAAAGCCCTCAGAGAGGCACTTTTCTCAACCAGCTTCTCTGAGAAGCGTGCATATTGATTTGCAAGACCAAAGAAACTTCTTACAGCTGTCACGGAAGTGGGTGTGGGAAAGTCTTGTATTCCTTGTAGTCGCGGTCCAGCGCTTATACCCTCCTTGGAGATGATATACCCAAGAAACTCCACACTTTTTTGACAAAACTTACATTTTGACTTATTCAGTGTCATACCCGTCGTCTTGATTGCGGCCAGGGCCAGCTCCAAACTTTCGTCATGTATCTCTTCCGTTTCTTCAAATACACACACATCGTCCATATGAACTATCACTTTTTCAATCCCATTCAGTATTCTATTCATTTCTGCTGAAAATATTTCCGAGGCACCACAAAGGCCTTGGGGAAGTCTTTCATACATGTATCTGCCCTTATCAGTCAAAAAAGTAGTCAACTTTTTTTACTCTTGCCTGAGTGGTATCTGAAAAAATCCACTGTTAGCATCAATTTTTGAAAACTTTACACCGTTTCCCAGACTAGCAAGACTGATCTCTACAGTAGCCATTGGATGAATTTCCCTCATCACATATTTGTTAAGTTGGGTTAAGTCTGTACAAATTCCAACTTTGTCTTGGCCATTTTGGTACAACGACCATTGGTGCAACCCAGGGTGTTGCTTCAGTATTTGGAGTGATGACTCTATCTTTCACCATCTCATCTAATGCTTGCTTCGCTTGTTTCTTTAGCGGAAATGCTATCGGTCTAGGGACGTGTATGGCAAAAGGTATGGCATCCTCATTTAGTGTGATGGAATGTTCACTCTTCACTTTTCCTAGAACAGCTGCTGGTCCTCATTCACATCACTCACTTCACATCTGTCAGCATCCGCTGATATGAACTGTAATGTTTCACAGGCTTTTCTGCTCAGAACTGGTGTCTGTAGATTCTCAACTACATATATATATTTTTTGTGGCAAATTTACCAGCTTGGATGCAGCATTTTATAACCCCTAAGCAATTTAACTGTGTTTTACCTGCTCCGTATAACCTTTTAGTTAAAGGCTCCAATCTCCCTTTGAAGTGATTTGGTCCACAAACACTTAGTGCAGCCCCAGTGTCCAATTTAAAGCTGGCTGTTTGCCCCTTCTTCAAGCTTGTGTCTACTTTGACTGTAGAATGCCATGCTCCTGTGTTGATGGATTCCACTAGGTATATTTCCCTTAAATAAACCTCCTCCTGAACCTCTGTTTCATCGTCTTTTAGAGCATTTATTTCTGCTCTTCCTCTGCACTGTCTGGCAAAGTGGTTAAATTCATCACAGTTTCTGCATTTTTGACCCATAGCGGGGCACCTTACTTACTTGCTATGATTCTTTCCACATCTGCCACAAAAGCCTCCACCAACTGTTTTTATTGCTGGTTTGGTTTTCCAGCTTTTTCTTTTACTCCTTACTACCTCAATATCTCCATCCTTGATTTCCTGCTTTTCTTGCTGTGGGGTTGCAGTCACATTTTTTAACTTGACTGCCATTTCTTGCACTCGAATTGCCTTGACAACGTACCCTAAAGTGAGCTTCTCATCAGGCTCTCTCATTAGCTTATCACAAAGCTTCACATCATCCATTCCAAAGAGTAGTTTATCTCTGATGAGTAAATCACTCTTTGTTTCAAAGTGTCACCCTTCAGCTAGCCTCTTCAGCCTCATAAGATATGCATTACATGACTCACCTGACTGAGTGCAGCCGTGGAATTGAAATCTATTCACTTTAGTTCCGGACCATGGGTTGCAATAATCTTGAAATTTCTTTAACACATCATTCAACTTCCTCCCCGCCGTTACTTCTTCTATCTCATGAATCAGACCATTTTCATCAGGGTCAGTTCTAAATTCTAGCTGTGAATTTACTTGCCTTACATATTCACCTACCACATGCCTGAACAAGGCAAGCTTCCTTTTTTCTGCAGCCTTGCTTGTTGGCAAGGCTGCAGAAAACAACATGGACTGCAAAAATATTTCTCATTAACTCAACTCAAATGGATAATTATGTCCCTTTGTGTAAGTACGGCTGTGATAGCCAACTAAGCAACTACTCATTAATTCGAAACATATTGTGCAAAGACTACAACAGCCGTACCAAGCAGCTTTCATGCTGCTCATACACTGTGTGGCTCTGCACTACACAGCTGGTGGCAGGTAATGAATTACTCTCTTATGCAACATCTTGTCATGATAGGTTGGTGCAGCATGTTATGATTACATGACCAGCTTGTATGCAAACTTTTTCCATAAAATTTGCCATTTGGGTGCTGCTTTTCTAGGGTCGGCCTATACGCGAGGAAGACTTTTATTCCAGAATCGGCAGTATTTTCATATTCTGGTCCTTCGATTGTTTGACAAAAAACTAACATGCAATTTTTGTTAGCACTTCTACATCAGTTTGTACTTGATACTAATTATAGATATATACAGAGATTCCTCCGATTTATTTATATCTATGATCTTGACTTGGTAAAAAACTACTTGATTCAAAATTAGTGTTTTTTCTATTGTAAATTACCTTTCAAATCACTTTATGCAACATGGAATTTGGCTTCAATTTGCTATTTCGTTTACTTCAACCACACAAAAAATTTCACACATTGCACTATCTTTATCACTACAATTCAAATACATGTAGCTCTAAGAAATTTTTTTCTGTTCTCATGCAAAGATATGTTATGTATTGACGAGCTTTAATGTTGTTTCATTCCTTCACTTATAAAAATTGCAAAAAACCTCCAGCAGCACTCTCCAACCTAGTAGAACAATTCCAACCTTCAATACCTCATCTGTAGATTGCTGCTATAGCTAAACTCTGTTCACTTACCACTTCATAAAATTTTATGAACTTTTTTTATATGTTGAGAACCCCTTTTTAGGTTAGTTAAAGTGCATTGCATGTTTTATCGCAAGCAAAACAACTCCTTAGGGAAACACAGACTGTAAGGAAACTAATATGTTTTTATTAGTGTGTATAATTTCTAAAGAAGTAACAACATGTTCAACAGACGATATCACTCAAGACTATCACTTACAAGCAAAGCGTTTTCGGCAATCAAGGAAAGCATGTTTGAATAACAATATTTCTAAACCATAAAAAATGTGTAATTGAACAACATAATGAAGTTTAAGTAGTCATCACATATCATTCTGGAACAACTATACTAAATATGTTATATGTCTACCACTAGATTACTACAGGCTTCATGTACTTGCATGTTAACATGAGATGACATTATTGGGCAGCGTGAATAAGTTCTGTGACTTCAGGAGAGGCAGTGCTTTACCCTTTCATCGCCTCATCATCTGTATTAGTGGGTTCTTCTTCTTCATACATTTGCTCTAAAGTAGCCAAAGTTCAAAAATGTTTTTACAGTTTTGAAGGAAAGTATCAACACTAAAAATTATCAAATTTGAGTTATAAACTGATTTTAAACAAACCTTAAAAGTGGACTAGCAACAAAGTTCGCATTACAGTTATTTGGTATCAAAAAATTCACTGCGTCTTACTCTGCTGTGTTGCAGGTGCAAAATATGTAGAAATGTGATTACAAGCTCATAAAAGCTCGAAAACTAACAGTTAATTGCCGCCATCACGAAACCGTCATAGATTGAAGTCAGTTTATTTCTTTGGCGTAGTCACTAAATTTGGTTATTGTTATGTCACGTGATGTTCTATGAAAGGTCAATGGAAGGCTCAATATAAAACTTTTCGTACCAGTTTTCGCACTTTTCGCACTAGTTTATGACGAACACTTTAGGTTTTACTAAAAACCCCGTATCAAATATAGATGCTCGCTACTTTACAGTTTTGTTTCGGCTTGGTCTAATCGTCTAGTCGTAATCTGATCATGTGACCCATATTTTGCGAATAATTTCTGCAACATTTTTTGATTATCACAGGTGACCAACAGGCTTGTCATGTTGATTATATGATGATATGCACTCTTTCGAGCTAAGGTTAAACAATAAGATATCAGTGCTGAAAGTGACAGCATTACAATGACGATAAAATTGACGCGTAAGAACAATAGACATGGTTTTTTGAATGCATGAAGTATATTGGTGAAAATATTTCGACAGATCAGGTTGTGCGAAAGTGTAAACAGATGCCATATTATACAAGTACGTCCCATTTGAGCAGTTTTGGAAAGAGGTTCTAATCTATGGTGGTTTCAGGATGGCGGCGATTAACTGTTTGTTTTGCAGCTTTTAAGAGCTTTTAATCACATTTCCACTTGTTGGCACCTACAACACAGCAAAGTAAAACATAGTGAATTTTTTGATACCAAATAACTGTAATGTGAATTTGGTTGCAAATAAACCTTTAAAGAGGTAAGATAGTTAAAAACCTCTAACATAACAATACATATCTATAAACTATTAAATACTTTAAAAATTCTATGAATTCTAAAAAACTTATGGTAAAATACAGATCAGCAAGAAATGACTCTAATGTCACAAAATAAGCCAACTTACTATGAGAAAATGAAAAAATCCTATGTATGAGCTAATAGCAGCTGATCACACTATATATCTCAGCTAGAAAAATAAAATAATTAGAACTTTCTGTAAGTAACGCTCATAATCTGCATCAACAAAAATAGTACAGAACTTTCCTAATATTTAGGTTTGCTTGAAATTTGCACAACCCCACTCTAGAAACCTGATTATGCATATACATGGAATAGTATATATATTTAGGTTGACTTATAAATATATATCTTTACACATGTTTCGTTGTATATAAAACATTAACATAATATATAAATACATATATATTTTAAATCTAGAATCTTGCGCATATAATTTTGCATATGATCCAGCTTCCTCTTGTAGAAGTTGGCTTCCCTATCAGTTCTGCTTTTCCGATGGGAAGTTCAGATGAAGTAGTCACAGGTTTTCTGGAATGTTGCCCTATAAATAAAAGTGCATAAAGTCAATGTTTACCATGTTATGTTTATAAAAATCTTTGTGCTTAGAATGTAGTAAAAGCATATTTGAGACTATATAGGAATTCAGGTTTTTGGGTTAAACTCCTAATGATTAGCCTCTTGAAAGTGAAAATTTTCCAAGCAACAAAAAAGCATTTCTTTTAGGAAAATGATATTTTCAATTAAAATATTTGTGGCAGAATATACAAAAAACTGTTGTTTGGGTTAAATTCTTAATATTTAGTAAAGTATAACTTAGAGCTTCAGTCAATCATTCTATTTTCACTAATTAAAATAAATCATATTGTGTAAGCAGTACCTGTGAAGCTAATGTTGCGTTTTAAAGTTTGGGATGGTTTAATGGCAGTCTAAAATTATATTTTACAAGGAATATTTTTAGCTCCAGATGCAAGACAATATCCAGCGCTTGCACTGGGATAATAAGGTTTTTTGTTACAGTAATGGTTTTCCATAATGCCAAAACTGAGGCAGCATTTTCTTAGTAATTTCAAACATTATATTCAAAACATTAATTATAAACCCGGCATCAACTTTTGCTCTTTCTTGACTACGTGTACTACAAAATTCACTTGCTGATTTGGGACATGTTTAGTGTACTATCATTTGCTGAAGGAGTAATGCATCACCATCAAAAGAAAATACAATTGGTCAATTGCCACTTCGGTAGTTGCCTATATATATATATATATATCTATATATATATATATATATATATATATATATGTATATATATATAAATATATATATATATATGTATATATATATATAAATATATATATACATATATACATTGACTTTCTCAAAGTCTGTGAGGCAACTTAGTTGTTTCATGGCAGGAAGTCAACTCTCATTGGTAATGGGATCTGTGTCCCTCGCCTAAGCTCTGAGCTGCACTGATGAGGCTTCAATAGCCGATACAGTACTGTCTGTAGCATGAGTATGTATATATATATATATATATATATATATATATATATATATATATATATATATATATATATATATATATGTGTGTGTGTGTGTGTGTGTGTGTGTGTGACTCCTATTTTGTGTATGTAGAGAAAAAAATGTTTATAAATTTGACATCTAATAATATAATTTGTATAACATTACATGTGTTCATCTAAAAATATACCCAAAAATTGTTTGACATTCAGATAGTGTATAAATATACTATATATACTAGGTATACATGTAGTATATATATACATATATAAATAGACAAATAGATATATATGTATGTATATAAATGCATACAATATATATATGCATTGTATGTATGTATGCATATGTATATATATATATACACATATACATGTATATGTATATGTGTATATATATATATACATGTATATGTATATATATATAACTTTCTTAAAGCCTGTGAGGTAACTTAATTTTCTAAGTTGCCTCACAGGCCTATATATTTATATTCTCTATGAATATATATATATATATATATATATATATATATATGTATACATATATATATATATATGTATATATATATTTATATATGTATATATATATACCTATATATATATGTATATATATATACATGTATTTAAATATACATATATATATTTATATATATATACATGTATATATATACATAGGTATATATATAGATATATATACATATATATATATAAATAAATATATATTCCAATGTAGTGTGTTAAAGCTGCCAAATAGTGCTCAATGAGTGATCAGAGCCTAAATATAAAATTTATTCATGTAAAACCTTAGATAAAAAACAACTTCATTACTATTAGTTTCATGTCTGTTACGCAGACAATCATCAGATAAAATTGTTTTGGTCCAACTGAGTTATATATGTAAGAGAAGTGTAATTACTATAACGGCTGATAGCTATGTAATTGCATTTCGTAGTGTGTATTTAGTTGAATGTCGGCATGTGGAAGCTAGCTCGTTACGCTTGTTGAGTGAGCTCATTTCTGGTTTTGTGAGGATGATGTACTTTTCTGATACGCACAGGTTACAACGCTTGGTGGCTGGGTCGTATGGCCTTGCGTGTTGAACGATTTTCCATTTAATTGTATACGGTGTGTTCAGGCCTTTTAGCTGCCAGATGTAGTTACTAAGCTCTGTGGCAGATTGCTTGTCCTGGTGCCTGAAATATGATATGTGGCCGCTGAGTCGTGTCTTAACTAAATTTTTCTAAATACACACTACGAAATGCAATTACATAGCTATCAGTCGTTATAGTAATTACACCTCTCTTACATATATAACTCAGTTGGACCAAAACAATTTTATCTGATGATTGTCTGCGTAACAGACATGAAACTAATAGTAATGAAGTTGTTTTTTATCTAAGGTTTTACATGAATAAATTTTATAAATAAATATATATATATACCTATATATATATATATATATATATGTATATTTACATATAGACATCTATATATGTATATATATACATGTATCTATATATGTATATATATAAATATATATATATAATCTCAATGCTCGACAATGGTCAGGTAAACTTATATATAAACACTTGCATATATAGATGAACATATGTAAATATATATATATATATAATTATGTACACATGCACGGATAAAACTACAGACTTGCGGATCTATATAAATATATTTACATATATAAATATATAATATAATACTTATATATATATATATATTATTATTATTCTCTCTATGTTCTTCTTATACATATTTTACTGTATATGATTAGCCACCTTCTGTAGGAGTGTGCTTTTTTGCCAGCACAGTTTCTTGTAGTCTGGAACTTCTGGGCAACATAGAGATAGATTCCCGGAAAGGAGGCTCTAAAAGTAAAAATTTACAAAGCCAATGTTTACCATCCTAAGGTTGTTAAAATACTTTTGCTCCGAATGTAGCTAAAGACATATTTCACAATATTTAGGAATTCATCTATTTGGTAAAACTACTAATAATCTACTTTATAAACGGCAAAAAATATTTCTGTATATTTGTGTGTGCGTGCGTGCGTGTGTGTGCGCGCGTGCATGTGTGTGTGTGCGTGCTTGTATTAGTCCACCTTACAGAGCAATTTTTCCTTTTTTCGACTCGATCGAATGAAAGGAGCTGAAGTAATAAGAGTAATGAATTTAAATTACCGTATTTTTCAAACTATTAGCCGCTATTTTTTTTGATGTTTTGAGCCATGCAGGCTTATTTAGAGGCTGCGACTATTCTGTGGCTTTTTCTTCCACCGCTAGCGTGCCTTATATCCAGTTAGTAGGCCTCTAACGATGAAAGAAAAAACGAAACGATTCTTAATGGTACTGTTCCGTTAGGCACTGGGTTAATAAGCATCGGTTATGTAGTAAAATATAGGTAATCAAATTTAATACAAAATTTAATACGCTACGCTAATTTTTTCTAGCTTTGAGTACTCTAACTTACTACTACGACACCTTTAAAACAAGGGTTTTTGACTCATGGTAGATTACCTTCACAGCTATGAAGCCGAAGTCGGGTGTTAAAAATGCTATTCTGGTTATCAACAGCATCAAGTTTCTTTTGACAGACTATGGAGGTAGCATTTTCTCCATTGTTTGGATGAACCATTTTGTATCTATTTCCGCCTTCATGATTCTAGATTGAGTAGAGCCACAGTTTGTTTTGCGTTTTTATGTTTTAAAGGTGATCAAACAATAACAAAATTTTTCCTACTTTAAAATATAGTTACACAAACTAATTATGTTGTGGCACTCACTAGTTTTAACTCAGAGAGGCGCTCTTTACCAACGTGTTATCAAACTTACTCATCAGGCAAGCGTTAACTGCACCAAATATTGTGGCTGTAATAGCACTAGAAACCGATGAGTCAAATTGCATCTATTCATTAAGATCCAATGACTCCTAAATAGTAATCAAACTTGAATTTTTTATCCCAAGTTTTGTCATGAAATAAGCATAAACTCTTTTCAAGTTTCAACTCTGAGACCAGCAATTTGGTTATACTTCTGATTTTGAAAGCTGTAGCATGGCTCTCCTGCATCTACCTCTAAATATGTTATAGCATGACATTCCTTGGCATGTTTCTGTGGGCAGCACACGTTTATCTTAAAACTAATTGATGTCTACCATGATTTCTATTATTTTATTCAGATGCGGACTACGGCACACATAATCTAATGACGATAACAATTTTAGAGGTCACTGAAGCATATGGGAGCCATACAAGAGACGATGCATCTATTATCACTCATATTCGGTCTACAACATTGTACCCGGTTACCTCATTGCCTCCAGTGAAGGAATCTACAGATAAAGTTAGGTTACATAAAATAATTTTGACAGTTTCACTAATTAAAATGTTCCTCACCGTTGTAGCGGCGACCATTGTAAAAACGGCAATCAGGCAGTCTCAAATTAATAAGGACTTAGTGACAAGTTTTGAGATACTATAAGGTAAGTTGTACGAGACATTATTTGAAACTTGGAATATTTTGACATGACGGGTGTTCATGTCGATTGGTTTAGGTTTTGTGTCTGCCGCTCATCGGATTGGTGAGATATTAAGATGTACACTTTATTTTTACATTTTGCTATGTTGACCTTTGTTGTTTTTGTGTTTTCGTTTTTGTGTGTGTGTAGCCTACGGCTTGCCTTCGACAATATCTCACTGAAGGACACCAGTGGTGTGGCCTGTATGTGATATAATTTTTTCTCCTGATAACAAGACACAGTTTTTAGAGTCATTAGTTAACATGCCCTCCCGCTAACTAATGGCTCTAAAACTGTGCCTTGTGTCTAAAAGACAAATTTAGTTAATGCCTTGAAATACAACAAGTCTTTGAGATATGATCATATGAGCCAGTTTTCAATGACCCTTACATTGCCAAGTATGCAAACACCTGCTTTGGAAAACAGCATTGCTTGGTGTTCTCATATTAGTTTGAAAAAAATAGGCAAAATTTTTGTGGAACAGAGGTCAAAACTGACAAATGGTAAAATTAAAGAGAGAATTCAGTGAATTGAAAAATTATGACATTATTAAAAATTTTAAATAGTTTCCTTTTGTAAGTTTGCTAATAGCTCAATTGACATTACAACTGAATAAGGAATAAAGACTAACAAAGATGTGAACTCTCCTTCATCCACTCAATTTGATTATAGTGTCTTAGTATATATTTAACCTACTCAAACTAATAATTTGGAAATTTTTAGTAATACTCCCTTCAGTCCAGGGCTTAATTCAGACATGTATACATGTTCAGGTTGGGACTTTCAGCCAAAAATCATAGGTGTGCCCTGATAACTACTCATTGATACCAAGATGTAAAATACATAACATTTGCAGTAAGTTTTTGACTGGATATCTACATCTATATAGCTTTATTAATAATACAGTAGCAGCAGAAAGTGTGTCACATCTATTTATAGCTGTGGCACACTTCCTCTGATTTGATAAAAGTTTACCAGACTTCATAAACTACTTCTAACTTTGTGTGAAAATCTACCGGGATAAAAGACTCATCATTAGTAGTTTCAGAGTCAAACAAAGTCAAGCTACTAAAGATGACAACAAACTAAATTGGAGTTTGATTTTAAACTTGGTAAAACATAAATACTGTCACACCTCAAAATACAGTAAGGAGGTTGTTTAAAAATTTAATGTTACTTTTAAGGCAATGCAGCATAATTGCATCACACGTTTTTACTACTGCACAATTTTGTAGTATACATGCAGCGCTGTAATAACTTTTGCTATTGAACAGTAATTAGTATTGGTGCTATAAGAGTATTGCTAGTGCACATTTCGTGTTAATCTGTACATACAAGAACCGCAATTTTCATGAAAACCCGTCACAGAGTCAAGTATTGATTTTAGCTTCACGCAATCCTTACACAATTGCAAAATCTTAATGCTGCTCAAAGAAAAAAATTTAAGTAGACAAACCACATGAGGCTAAAATTTTTGGCTGATGGTTGATGGTCAATAGATAATTATTGCATGTTTCTGTGTGCAGGATGTGTTGGATTTTAGGTTTCATGGAAGTAAATGCGAGGTAGAAAGCAGTGAATATGTTGAATTAGGAGCACAGTTGCATGATCAGTAAATGCCTACAATGCATTAAAAAAAAATTAACGCACTGTAAATTACTACATTCTGCATAGTAATGATGCAGCACAATGTGGAATAATGTACAATGTACAATGTAGAATAACTTGGTTTGATGGAGTAGATTGAAGTGGCTGATTACTGAACTGAGCTGTACCTCCTGTGGGGTGCTTCTTTAGAAGGTCAAAAAATGTAACGTAAATGCAGGTATGTAGGCTTGGCAAGCTTTTGAGCGCTGATGGATATTCTTCAAAGTTGTTTCCCAACAGAAGCAGTTGTTTCAGATTCTTCAGCATCTCAAAACTACAAATATAAGTTTTATTTACACTTACTGCAGTAAAAATGTAAACTTACTGTATGTTTATTTTTCACTAGCTTATTTAGCTCAACCCTTCTAGCAAATTCTATGCGCTGGTTTAACCAGTAGAACTGGATATCAAAAGACTTGCTATTAGTTCAACTAGCATGCTTATAGCCATATATTATTTATTTGTTGTGCATGTCAATTAAGATTTCTTTTTTCTCATAGGAAAGATTTTTTTTTAATTCAATTTTAACTTTGTCTGTTTACTGTTAACCGCTTACAACAATGCTTAAAAAACTATTTGCTAGATTTGGCCAAATGTTATGAAATAGTAGTGCTAGGTAAACTACATTTTCAATTCATTTGTGAGAATAAATATGCAGTATTTTTATAGAATTAAACAGTATAAATGTTAGTATGATGTTCCTTTTTTCGCACAGTCACTAATTGTGTTTGACATTGAAAAGTGACCCTGGCATATGAAGAGTGTACATGCTAAATTGCAAAATATTTTGCAAAAAACTAAAACCTGTGCATAATATTAGAAAGGAACTTGATTGTTTTAAAAACCAAATGCACAGCCAAGGTTAAAGCAATATAGTCTACAAGAAAACAAGTGAGGGAAAAAATCAAATGAAATACGCAAGATTGATATGATCAATTTTTATTTGAA
The DNA here is from genome assembly GCF_963576615.1 of Watersipora subatra. Lineage (NCBI taxonomy): Eukaryota > Metazoa > Bryozoa > Gymnolaemata > Cheilostomatida > Watersiporidae > Watersipora > Watersipora subatra. The sequence continues at coordinate 13,897,754 of NC_088713.1, forward strand.
ACAAACTACTCTCGTTAAAAGTATTTTCACTTCAGGATAATATATTTGGCTTTGAAAAAATATATTTTTAAAAGATGAACGCTTTATAGCAAATGACTGTGAGTTATATCTATTCAATCCTGTTTTGTTTGTAAAACCTGTTCTTGTTATTTTCAAGAGAAGCCAAATTATATTTAGTTTTTGAAACAATTTTAGCCCTTTACATAACTTTTTGTAGTGTTGAGCAAACAGGCATAAGCAGTTGTATTATAGGGACGAGAAATAGAACTATACTCAGATGGTTTTGCCCGAATGAATATTTTAAGAATATTATTGCAACAAACTGTTTTTTGAGAAAAGGACATTTTTGGTGAAAAATGTCTGCAAATTTTATACTTACTGCAAAAAATGCTTTGCTGTAAGCCTAAAGGCATTGAAAAGAAGTGATTAATATCATGTTTATATATGAGCGATGTAATGTACTCTTATGCATCTTTCTTGAATCTACAAACCAAAGTGACACTCAGAACTAGATTTTTTGTCACTGAGTTATTAAAGTGTGACACTCGACTTGCAAGATCGGTTAATATGCCAAGACCAGCCAGATCTAGGTGAGTAAACAAAATGACTTTCTTCGACAAATTTATATTTCTACTGAGTTATTATGATTTGGTCAACATGGCATTAGAGAAGAAAACAAAGATTTGCTAAAATAACAGTAGATGAACACTTGATATTCTACTTTAAATAAAAAAAATTTCATTCTTGGAAATCAGCAGCAAACCATAAAAAATGTCTGCATTGCATAGCTACCTGTAAATGTTAAAAACAAAAGAAGATGTCCTTCTTTCAACTTTTCATATTACTTAAAGTGGTCTACTTCTGTTTCAATGCAAGCTCAATGAACAAAGTTCCTGCTAACAATAGAACGTCCTAGACAGCTACATTTAATTTAACAGAAAAACTGTCTTTGATGCAACCACATCATTATTTGTACCATTTGGTGGACAATTTTCTACTGATCAATTTCTATTAGGGGCTTGTAAAAACTAAATTCAGTGAATGTCAAAGTGGTTTGTTAGAGGTGGTATTTAATTAAAGGGTGTAATTTATGTTGAATGTTAACCTTATCTGTTTAATTTCAGCCTGCCTTTTAATGCTTTTGGTTTAGCTGCTAATATTTAATTTGCAAAATAGTTTTGTAAATTAAATAGTACATTTATTCATGCATATTAGAACCGTCACAATAACCACATGATCAATTTTTTGAAATAAAATAGGTTTCAAGGCACTACATTTCTATTTGAACATTTTTATATATTTTCCAATTATTATTTAATTATTCCCAGTTCACATAGATGCCTGCAAGAAATTGCAACAATGTTTGGAAAAAACTCAAATGAAGAATATCATAGAATATTTCTTCGTGTTAGCACTGAATATTTAGGCTTTTGATTGTGTACATAGCCTAAAACCTTAATCCGCACTCTATGGCACTGTATTTTCAACCCTTCCACTATCGTGGCATTTTATTAAAGGTGACATTAAACATATAGAATATGCTTAGTTATTGACTAAATTGCCAAATATTTAAAAAGTTAATTTTAATGCTTTTATGGTTAAAGAGATGCTAATTTTACCAATATTTTGCACTATCCATTCAGTGGAGTGACATCAGTGCCATTGGCCTCAGCACTTTTGCTAAACCGTTTTACATTTGTGTGGAAATATCAGACCAAATTAGAAAAAAACTACTTCGGATAAAACATTAGACAGATACAGTTATTAATTATTTAAATTGTGTAGTTTTTAACATTTCAAAAAAGACATGAAACTTTGCGAAGCATAAAACGGAGTTTGATACGCTATAGCAATGGCTAAAGTTATGTCATGCGGTGTTCTTGAACAGTATTCTCGTCATTTACCATAACACTTCAACTTTTTAAATCAGATTGTAAACCACATCACAAACCACATGAATCTGAAGACAATGGATATGATTTAGATTTTGGTGAAGGAATCAGAGTGTAGCTCTGGTTATTGTGGCAATCGATTTTTTCAGGTACATCAACACTAAAACCTTAGCAACCACTACAGCAACAACATAAGAATTAACTGTTATCGATGCATCCACACCCTTATTAGTACCATTTTGTGGACAATTTTCTTCTGATCACTTTCTATTACAAGTTCATGAAAACCAAACATAATGCATGTAGTTAGGGAGTTTTCTGGCCTTTACTTTGGCATGATCTGGGCTGTTACATAATGAAAAGAGAATAAGTATGGGTTCGTTCACTTTTATTAAGGAAGGAAATTTGATTAGTCGAAGAGCGTACGACTATTGCTCTGTACAACTGTGTAGGCACACTTCTTTATATACATTTGTATCACCCGTTCTGGATAATGGAACCGAGTAAAAATTGTATGACAAAAAATATAAATGAAGTCACTAACGCATTGGGATGGCTATAATACACTAACAATTTGCTAGTGATACAATATAAACAAAAGCAAAACACAATAGCACTACTGGGCTAACAAACAAATTAGTGATGATACCATATTATAGAAAGAGCAAACACAACATGCAAGATGTATATATGAGTATTTATAATAATAATAAAATAATATTTATAATAATAAAAATATTTTTTCACAAACAGATTTTTGTGGAGAGAAAACTCAAAAAGATTTGCTTGTATAGGTGGATTTTAATAAACAGGCACCCAAAAGTATTTTACTAAACGAGTATCTCAACGCAAAGTTTTTTGACTGACCTGCTTGGTAATTTAATCAGCTGGCAGCGAGACAAGTCATGGCCTAGCGTCCACCACAATTTCAAAGTGGTGGTCGATTCGTGGTGGTGTTTAAATGAAGGGTGCTGCTGTATCTTTCAAACTTATTCCCATAGCGATGCCCTATTAGATGTAGTGTTTAAATAAAAGTATTATTTCAATACACCTTTTAATGCAAATGTTTTTTAAAACTTTTATTTTATTTTTTGATGTATTTTATATCGTTTTAGAATTAAGCAATGGGATACGCTACAATCCAACAAAAAATTCACCTACTCTAACGGAATGCACTTTTTTGATAGACTAAAAATAAGCAAAAGTTTAAATCATAACAGGCAAATTATTATCACATTATTTTATACTAAAATTTCACTGTTCCAGTAAACTATTTGTATTCAAAACAAAACAAAGCTACCTATAAGCAAAGCGTGAAATACTTGTTTGAACAAATATAAGCTTGCTTCTTGTCCCAAGCAGCAACTCGTTCACCACAGTGGCTCATCATTAAAATCGGTCTCTTGAATGACAGCGTTATTGTTGTAGACTACAACTTGATGAAAATTCAGTTTTGTACCAATAATATAATAACTTAGACCCCCAAAGATTTTTTACTTCTAAAAGCTTTGACAGTTACATTTAATTTTGAGAAAGTAAAATTCATGTAGATTCTAGTAACATGAACATGCTTGTTTCAAAATTCAAAACAAGACACCAACAAAGCATTAACTACCTAAAATGTTAAGCTAATTCTATGAAGATATTATACAATGCAATGCAAATACAATGCAAAAAATCGTTTGTTAAACTATTTCTGGCCACAAGCAGCCTGATGTCTACTACAGAAGCTGGTTCATCAATAAAAAATATTTTTTCACAAACAGATTTTTGTGGAGAGAAAACTCAAAAAGATTTGCTTGTATAGGTGGATTTTAATAAACAGGCACCCAAAAGTATTTTACTAAACGAGTATCTCAACGCAAAGTTTTTTGACTGACCTGCTTGGTAATTTAATCAGCTGGCAGCGAGACAAGTCAAGATACTCTAGTGACTCAAGCTTTACTATTTCATCAAGAGTATCAGGATCTAAAGGATTGTCACACAGGTCTAAGTTCCTCAGCTTGGTCAATGATGACAGTCTGTAACAGAGAGTTACAGCAACTGATTTTCACAACAAATAAATAAGCCTAAATAACAATATATGCAAGCTTTACATCTAGAAACAGTATGCTAGAATATTGTTTGTGTAGTCCAAGAATGTAATAGGCTAACATTGATGTCAACTCTCATCATTTTGATGAGTGATGCTAATCTGTTACTAAATATTGTGGCTGACCGCAATGAATTCCACTTTTTATATCAAGTATTATCTATATTCATTAGCAAAGCCTTTGGAAAAAATGATTTTCTATGTCATTAATCTATTCTAAAGATCTACCTTAAAGCATCAGTGTCTAATAAAATAATCAAGTAGCCTAGAGTCAATGTTTAGATAAGAGGAAACAAGTCTTTAACATTGGTAACACTGTTTTGCTAAAGTGGTTTTTAGGAATTTATGAAAAATATTACTGTCAATCATATAAACTCAACAAAGTGTAGTAAAATTGTAATAAAACATTTTCAGTGAATTCGAGTTACATGCATGATCCCATTTAAACAAAAGTAAAAATAATAGATGGCAAAATTACTATTAGAAAACAGAAAAAAAATTGTGGTTGAAATAGCTAACTTTAATAATTTAAGCATGCTTACCTAGATGCCCGCTAAAGGCACACACAGCCATATGCTGATACAAAAGACTAAAATTTGTGGAAATAAACTAGCTCAGCTCAAATGGTTGTTAAAAACAATAAATAGCTTGTGAGTAATACATATATTTGTTTAACAAAGTTCGGAGAGGCTTTGAACATTTACTAATTGTTTGTGTTGACTTCAATGCATTCCTGATTATGATCAAATCATGTAAAGTTTATCTGATTTTTAACCAAGGTTGCCCTAATTTGCTGTTACAATAGAAGTAGAACAAGTCTTTGGAACACAAAGCTCATATCAACAATTTTTACCAGTTTATTTTTAAGTGCATAAAACAATACGCATTGAAACTTTACTAAAGCAATTAATAAGAGCTCCTTACAGAACTACTTCCCCAGACCAAAAATTCAGAGGTTTCCAATATAATCATTTCAATGGTTATACTTTACTTGGAAAAAACTGCTTCAATTTTTCAAATACTATTACAGTTGCTTCATGTTTTTTTTTTCATTCTTTTTCAATACAGTGAGCAAATTTGGCACAATGAATTATAGTATTTTGGTTCCGCCTCCTGCTGCAATGGCTACTTTTTAATGTTATCCTCTGCATACGTTACAGCAAACTGCTTTATAGTCATACCAAAACTACAAGACTACAAAACTAGTAGACTACTAGTCGACTAGTTTTGTAGTAGTTTTCTGGTCGACTTGCAAAACTTGTTTTAAATAAATAAAAATATGTTGCAATGTAAAGAGCTATTACTTGTCTGAGAGTTATTATCAAGCGTTGATTTATCAGTAAGTTTTTTTGATCACTGGTTTTAAGAATAATCTTCTTAATGGCTAACTACTCATTTAATTTCACACTTGGTGACTCAAGAACAAAAATTATCAATGCTGAAAACTCACAATTTTTTACAATAAACCTGCATCATGATACAAGAGCATCAAAAAGTATATTTAGAACTATATAATGAGATGCATTTGTACTATTATCGTTAGGGTGATAGAGAAATAGCACACAAATAGTTAATTATAGTTTGTACTGATTACATTTTATGTTCATTTAAGTTCAGCTCAAATAATTAGCATCAAACCTCGCAAGATTGTTCGATTGAGTTTACGTAGATACTGACTTGAATGGAAGTTTTTTAAGGTCGCAAAAACTCAAGCTGAGCTTTTCTAATGACACCAGCTTTTCCATACCAACAAGTAAATCAGAACGCAGTTTATTCCAACTGATGTTCAACTCTCTTAGACTGGTAAGTGAAGCGAATCTGTAACAAAAAGTTGTAAATATCCACAAAATTGCTGGTATATTCAAAAAGAAGAAAGTATTATATGTTGGTTATATCTTTAGGTGACACCCACTAGTCAGTGTGTAAGGGTAGAAAGAAACAGTTTATTGCAATTGATATTCAACTCTAATATATTGATCAGTGAGTCAAATCTGTAATATAATATGATGTATGTATCACATATGGCTATATCTGCAATTTAAACTTCTGGTAGCAAAAAATAAAAGTGAATCTGCTGATCATAACACCTTTTACATATTTTTAAAACTGTCAGTAGGTCATGCTCATCTTGGTTAAAACATGAAGTATAATGTTGTTGTAATGTTATTTTTACATTGGAAGTCAGCTGTTGGGAATTGCCTGATCAGTTTATATTTATTTTAGATTTTCTGAAATAATAAAATTAAGTTTTTAGTTAAAATAGATAACATAAATTTCAAAATGCATAATTCAATCATAATTCAAACTAATTATGAGCTTTGTGTACTAAAGCATGACACGATTACCTGATTTTATCAACTAAACAAAGTACTTCATTGATGTTACTCAACAAGATATGAAATCAGTTGATTAATAAATAAAAAACAAATAGAAACCGTTAATGAAAGCTGATAAACAAAGTTTTATTACCTTAATAATGCTTTGAAATTTAGTGCATATTGTAAAATATTATGGAAATTTAATTCATCGCTATAGTAACAATGTGCTCATTAGTTGTAACAATGACAATACTTACTTGACTGGGGAAATAGAAAATGTATTATGTAAAAAGTTAATTATGTGAAATTTTATAGGTCAAAGAGCAGACAAACCAACTGATTGAAAATGCGTTTCGCAGTCACGAACTATTTATTTCTACAGCTGCCATAAAAATTTGTTTCTCAGCTCTCATCACCTAAGCATTACTGCTTATCACATATTCAAGTATGACTTGACTCAAAATTTAAGAAATAACCTAACTTGAAAACAGTAGCAGTCAATCATTCATTGACCTTTGTCATATTTCATTTGGAATTCAATTTCTAAAATAGTTTCTGTGAATTAATTACTCATTTAGTTTCACGATTGGTGACTCAAGAACAAAAATTATCAGCGCTATAGACTCACCACTGTTTACAATAAACATCTATCATGACACAAGAGAATCAGAACTGATATCCAGAGGCAACAAAGTAATGACCTTTATTTGTGCTATTATATTCAAGGTAATGGAAGCAATAGCAAACAAATAGTTAATTTTAGCTTGTTACTAATTGTGTCTTATGTTCATTAAACTTTGACTAAAATAATTAGCATAGAACTTTGCCAGGTTAATCTATTGACTGTACATTAATACTGACCTAATTTGAAACTTCTTCAAGAAACAATAACTCAAGTTGAGCTTCTCTAACAACACCAACTTTTCCATATCGACAAGCGAATCAGAGTCCAGTTTATTCCTGCTGATATCCAGTTCTTTCAGATTGGTCAGTGAATCAAAGCTGCAACAAACAGACATAGAGAACCATAATATCTGTAAAAGTAGTCAAACAGGTCATAGTAATACATGTAACTATATGACATTCAACTCTCTTAGATTGGTAAGTGAATCAAATCTGTAACAAACAGTCAAATTCTCATACTAAAGGTCAGCAGATGTTAGCTGTCTCATCAGCTTATATTCAGTTCAGATCTTTTTAAAATAATGTAATTCAAGTTTCAGATAAAATACAAAATATAACCTTTTACATGCGTATTTGTATCATAAACAACATAATTATGTGCTGAGAGCAAGTAAAGCATAAAACAGTTGCATGATTTCATCAGCTAAAATAAGTACTTTATAAATGTTACTCAACAAGCTATGAAGTCAGTTGATTCATGAAAAAGCAAGTAAAAATTGGTTTTGAAAGCTGATATAACAATGTTTCATTACCTTAAAATGCATTAAAAACTTGTATTGTAAATTATTATGGGAATTTAATTCAGTGATATACAATGAATGTTTTGATTAGTTGTAATAATAACGCTTCTTACTTGAAAGAAAGTTTATTATATGAAACGTACTTCATGTTTTGTGCTAAATGTTAAGAATGTCTGCATCTGTTTTTAGTTAACTTCACTTGAGCTAATTAATCTTTAACATTAATATATAATACTTGTGATCTGAGACATCACAGAGAGGGTTTACTGGAAAATAAAAAAATTGTTTCTAACAAATAAAAACTTATGTCGCAGCCTCCCGACCTATTTTTAAAAATTGAAATTTATAGATCGAAGAGCTGACCAAATATCTGTAAAAATGCATTTCACAGTCACAATGTGTTTATTAATACAGCTGCAATTAAGTTGTTTCTTACCTTTCATCAACTAAGCATTACTGTTTATAATATAATCAAGTATGACTTCACTCCAAACTCAAGAAATATCTTAACTCGAAAACAGTGACAGTCAATCATTCATAGAAACTTTGTCATATTTCTTTTGAAATTTAATTTGTAAATTAGCTCCTGTGAATTAATTACTCATTTAGTTTTCCACTTGGTGATTAAAGAACCAAAACTATCAGCGCTAAAACTCACCACTATTTATAATAAACATCTATTATGATACCAGAGAATCATAAATTATATTTAAAGGCAGCAATATAATAACTTGTATTTGTACTATTATATTTAGGGTAATAGGAAAATAGCGCACAAGTAGTTAACTTTAGTTTACTACTAAGTGCATTTTATGTTCAATAAAATTTGGCAAAAATATTTTGCATGGAACTTTGCTAGGTTTTTTGATTGAGGGTATATAGTTACTGACCTAAATGGAAGTTTATTCAAGTGACAAGAACTCAAGTCGAGCTTCTCTAATAACACCAGTTTTCCCATACCAACAAGTGAATCAGAATCCAGATCATTCGAGCTAATATCCAGCTTTTTCAGATTAGTCAGTGAATCAAAACTGTAACAAACAGGCAAATGGAACCATAATACCTCTAACAGTAGTCAATCTGGTCAGAGTAATACATGTAACTATCTGACATTCAACTCTTTTAGATTGGTGAGTGAATCCCTGACAAATAGTCGTAAATAACAACAATTTTGCCGGTATTATTCTATAAGAAGAAAGTTTTCTGTTTGTTTATAATTTTAGGCAACATCAACTTGTCAGTGTGTGAAGTGTAGAAGAAGAAATGTCATTGCATCTGATGTTCAACTATGATATATAGGTCAGTGAATCAAATCTGTAACACAATATGACATACTTACCAAATATGGTTATACCTACCATTTACATTTTAGTCATGAAAAACAAAAGCAAAACTGCTGATTATAACACTTTTCAGAAATCTCTAAAAGAGTCAGTAAGTCATACGTATCTTGGTTACAATATGAATTATCATGTTGTTTTCATGTGATTCTCACACTAATGGTCAGCAGTTATGAGCCAACTCATCAGTTTATATTCATTTTAGATTGCTCTGATTGCCTTGTAATTAAAGTGTCAGATAAATAACAACATAAAAACTTCAGATACATATTTTTATCATAAGTAAAAATATTTATGAGCTAAGCTTAACTTAGGTATAACGCAGTTACCTGATTTCATTAACTAGAAGAAGTACTTTATTAACTTTACCCAACAAGCTATGAAATCAGTTCATTCATAAAAAACAAGTAAAAACTGTGAATGAAAGCTGATATAACGAAGTTATATTACCTTAATAATTCAGTGAAGTTATTAACTATTGTAAATTATTATGGAGATCTAATCCAATGCTATATTGTGAATGCTTTCATTAGTTGTAGCAATATCCCTACTTACTTAAAAGATAGTTTATTATGTGAAACATGCTTTTGCGTTTTGTGCTAAATGGTAGGCATGGCTGTATATGTTTTCAGTTAGTTCCACAAGTTCTTTATTATTATTAATACACTACGCTCATGATTTGACACATCAAAGATCAGGTTTTAATGTAAAATAAACAATTTGTTATAAAAAAATAAAATCTCATGACGCAGCCTCAAAACCTTTTTTTTAAATTAAATTTTATTGATCAAAGAGCTTCCCAATCATCTGTTTAAAAAAGCATTTCACAGTCACAAGCTATTTATTAATGAAGCTGTAACATAATATGACTTATTTATCAATTATGGTTATACCTACCATTTAAACTTTTGGTCACAAAAATAAAAGGGAATCTGCTGATTAAAATACCATTTAAAAATTTCAAAGCGTTCAGTTAGTCATGCTTATCTTGGTTAAAACATAAAATATGATGTTGTTGTTATATTATTTTCACACTGAATGTCAGCAGTTGTGAGCTCTCTCATCAGTTTATATTCATTTTAGATCTTTCAAAAATAATGACATTTAAGTATCACAAAAAATACAATATATAAACTTTTGAATATTTATTTTTATATTTATAACTAACTATGAGCGTAAGTAGAGCATAACGAAATTACCTGGTTTCATCATTTAGATAAAGTCTTTATTAATGTTACTCGTCAAGCTATGAAATTGGTTGATTCATGAAAGGACAAGTAGAAACTGTTAATGAAAACTGATACAACACAGTTTTGTTACATTAATAATGCATTAAAAGTTAGTAAATATTGTAAATTCTTATGGAAATCCAATTCAGTGCTAAATTGTGAATATTTGCATCAGTTGTAACAGTGATACTACTTACTTGACTTGCGACATAAAAAGTTTATCATGTGAAAATTTCTTTGTTTTGTACTAAATGGTAGGATTGTCTGCATCTGTTTCAGTTAGTTTCATTCGAGCCAATTAAATCTTTATTAGTATTAATATATTATGCTTGTGATTTGAAAAATCAAAGAGCTGCTTTCACTAAGAAAATATACAATTTTTGTTTTAAACATATAAAAATCTTATGGCACAGCCTCCAAACATATTTTTAAATATGAAGTTTTATAGATCAAAGAGCAGGCAAACCATCTGATTAAAAATGCATTCCACAGTCATGAGCTATTTATTAATACAGCTGCCATACAAAAGTTTTCATAAATCCCATCACCTAAGCTTTACTGTTTATCACATGAAATTATTCAAGTATGACTTGATTCAAAACTTAAAAAATATCCTAACTTAAGAAAATGTCCCAGCCAATCATTCATTTGACCTTCGTCAGACTTTTTTTGGGAATTGTGTACCCCTACTGACAACTGATAATACCATGTAGCAGTAAATCAGAGTTTATATGGGACAGGTCAAAGATCTAAAGCTTGGTTATGCTCACTTGTTAAAGTTTAAGGATTTTATTAATGACTTTAATGTCCAAAATTTAATGGTGCCCAAATTTAGAAATTAAAAAAAAATAATATTTCATTCAAAATTAGTTGCATGCATCATCAATCCTAAACAAAGAGAAAAGATTTGAGTATTTAGATAAATTTTTGACCAATAGAAAGCTGAAGAGCATTAATTAATAAGGGAGTCTTTATTTAGCTATGAATGAAAGCTTCAAACTTGATGTTTAATAATTGTTGAGCTGTACCAGGCAGTTGAAGGCAACTAAAAGCAGCTCTAAGTATCCACAATATTGCTACACAACAAGACCAGCATAATTTAAATCAAAAAATATTTACCAAGATGACATACTAAGTCAGTGCTGTGCAACTGGTGGCCCTGGAGTTGCATGTGGTCCCAGAAACTTTTTATGCTGCCCCCAAACACCTTCTTAATCTTTTGTAATATTTAAAATATGCACTGCTGAATCAATGAAGATCACTGTCACAAGATGTCAACACAGTACATGTACCATACATGTCCATATCAAGACTAATAATGTATGCAAGCAATAACAGTATGAACAATTAAAACTGTTTAATCATTACAGGTACATGAAGTTGGGCGTTTGGAATTAGGAAATTGGGAAAGCCCAAAAACTCCAAAGGTTTTAATGATAATTAAAGATGGATGATCAGTTTATCAGATAGATTATCTTTTATTCAAAACTGTTATAGTGTAACAAAATAAATTTTGATTATGGAGACATGTGCAACGGTGTGTGGGTCCTAGTACTTACATATTTTCTACAGACTCTGTAATGTAAACTGAAATACAATCTCTCATTCCGGTGGTACACCATCTAAATAAGGACAAGACGAATTGAAATAAAAACTGAAAATTTATTTGAAACAACTTTAATTGAAAAAATCAAAAGCACGCATTATGCGCAGGTGTTTTTTTTGTGCCTGAATGGACATGGTGCATGGTGAAATTCCAGGAAAAAACTTGTCCATAATTACCCCTAAATTACAGCTCAGAAACTAAGTAAAACCAGTTTCACTAACTTAATAATAAGCCTTTTGTTATGAAAAATTGTACAATGTTTGATAAAGTTATTGTTCAGTTCAGTTCATGGAATAGAAGAGTCACAGAAATGTAATTTCCGGGAAATAAAAATTATTGGAAATTTTAGCCATGCAAAGGAAAGTTGCTGAGGTAATTGATTGCTAAAAGTCAATACTAATGTAAACTTATCCACCACTTGCCGTTATATTATGTTATTACACTTAATTTACCATTACGTTATTGTACAGCACGTGGCTGGCCGAAGCCACCCCGGGACTTTGTGGGACAGCTCGGATGAGCACTAGGGAAACCGCCACAGGAGACTTGGCACGCATGCAGGCCGCTGGACGTGGACCAGTAGCCTCCATGTACCTCTCTACGCAGCAGGCAACAGAATTCACCCCCGAGCATGTGGAATTGAACAGATTCGAGCTGCAGCAGCTACACCGCATTGGCCCATTCTTCCGGCTGCAGAACGGGGTACTGGAGGCACGTACTGCTCCACACAGCCAGCCAAGGTGGTGCTCGGTCTGCCTCCCACCTCACTCGGTCCGAGAAACTGCCGTTTGGCAGACTCCCACCCTGGCCCACTCTGGGATGAGAAAAACTGTCAGCCGGCTCCGACTGACCTGGTATTGGCCTGGTATGACGGTCATGATGAGAAGAAAGGTCAGGTGCTGTGAGGTCTGCAAGGGGTCTAAGCACAGTAGCAACACAAGGGAGCAGGTAGCCGACAGAGGTTGTACGCAGGTCGCCCCTGGCAAAAGGTGGCAGTGGACCTGGTTAGACCGATGCCGGAGACACCAAGAGGGAACCTGTGGATCCTGGTGCTAACAGACTATTTCACTCGGTGGCAAGACACACTGGCCCTCCCGGATGCCACGGTTCCTGTAGTTGCCAATGTGCTGGACGAGCAAGTATTTTGCTACATGGGCTTGCTGAAGCAAATACATACAGATTAAGGGACACAGTTCAAGAGCCAACTGATGAAAGAACTGTGCCTGATATGGCGAGTAGAAAAAAACGCGCACCACACCGTACTACCCTCAGGCTAACGGCATTGCGGAAACAAACAACCGTCAGCTTGGAGACTCATAATAACTCTGATAACACGAGGACAGGAGGAGTGGGACAGACTGCTGCCCCTGCTGATGCGGGCCAACAAGGGTACGCCACACTCTGTTACGAGCAAAACAGCAAACCTGCTGATGTTCCGCCAAGAGTTATGCCTCCCTGACCTGTTGGAAATCTGCCCGCTTCCGCTCGAAGAGTGGTCTTCCTACCAGTATGTACAGGAGACGCAGAAGAGGTTAGAAGCAGCTCACAAGATATTGAGGGAGGCCCAACGACAGTGAGACAGGAGGACAAAGAAGAGCCACCACTATACGCGCCAGGAGAGTGGGTGTGGCTTCTGAACAAGCGCCGGCGAAAGGGAGAAGACCTTAAATGACTGGCCAAATACGTGGACCCTTTTAAAATCATAAAGGCCTGGGCATTGATTGGGAGACAGGGACAGTCCTCTATCCAAAATGAGGGCTGGCTTAAACCTTATTATGCCTGCAAAGAAAAGCTAGGCCAAGCACCAGCTACACTCGAGCCGCGACGTGATCAAAACATGAAAGGGGCTGCGCAAAAAGGCAAGAGAGGGACTGCCAGCTCAAACTGGAGCTGGCCAGAAGGCAAGCAGAGGAAATCTTACAGCAAAAAACAAAAGGCGGTGAAAAAAAAGCCAGTCAGAGTTGGCTTGGAAGCAGGCAGAGCAGCTACTGTTCTTGGAGGACACAGTCTCCCTGTGGGTGGAAGAGGCTCGACAGCACTGGCTCTGGGCCCAGATATTCTCTTCCTCCGGCGTCGGTAGGATGGCCTCCGTGGCCAGTCCTAAGGAAGAGAGTGTGAAGGAAGAGCATCGCAAGTAGAGCCGGTGCCAGCGTGACAGTCGATTGACAGGCCCGGCCAGGCCTCCCCCTTTTGCCCGAAGGTTAGGCAGGCAATAAGGATAGGATTGATGCGGGTCATGTAGCCACAAAATGCTAGGGCGGGAATCAAAACCGCAAGAGGGCGGAGCCAACAAAGAGCGAAGAAGATAAAAGAAAGGACGATTGGAAAGGCAGGCAGAGCAGCGCAGCTCTCTGCATACGATAGACACTATATTCTCATACTGTTTATTATTTAAGTATGCATGCTGGACCTTGTTGTATTAATACAAATATGTTTATCACGTAAATATACATTGTGTGCTCAGATAACAACTCGGTCTTCGTGATTTACTCGACTTATGGGTAACTGTGAAAGTGGCACGATAAAATCCGCCACGCTATTACATATCTTACAATGTTCTTGCAGAATATTCTCATTGCCCATTATCTTATGTTGAGCTTAGTAGTAATGGTTAGCTATGGTGACCGTAGCGTATTTAGTTTATTTAGTGTTTTATGATCTCCAATAATATGTATCATCATTATATGTAATGTACTAGGTGCAGAGTGTATTGTTGTGAGTTCTTACCTTCAATACACTTATGGTGTTAATATCTACACATCTATTGAACGATTTTATTTTTACCTATAGCGGTTTAAGAATTAAGTACCACAATAAGTATGTAGGCTACCTGGTATCATACGTTATTGCGCCTAATAATATATACCATTTTAAGTAGGCCTTCAAGAAAAACACCACACAAATTTAAAAGATAAATATTATTGAAAATCATAGATTATTGTATTTGGGTAATGGTTGGAAAACAAAAAAATGCAAAGAAACAGTCTGTGGTGTCGTATGTATTCCCGCAAAAAACACGAGCGAAGCATGTGTTAGGGAGCTTGATGAAAAATGCCTTTGTACACACAACTCCCGAAAATTATTTATCTATGGCCGTACCCAAACCCTTGTACCAAAATCTCATCAAAAAATATAACCATTTTTGTGTGGAGTCGTTTAAGTATAATAACGATACAAAACACATATAAACCTGTTTAAATATGTTACCAAGTCTTTGAAAAGTGTAGACAATATCCTAAAACTTACTCATCTGATTGGACTATACATAACAAAACAGATAAATTTGGCCTAAAATCGCCATTAAAACCTGACAAGTCTTTTTTAAACAAATTTAAGACCCGCCAACAAAACGCCGACAAAGCCGTGCGACAGATAGTAGAGTCATGCGCGCTTCACGAAAAAAACATGCACATTTCAGCAGTTTATGGCATTGTCCAACTGCTGAAGGTTTCTGTAAGTAACTTAAAAGTACTGAAAAGTAATCGTTTCTTTTTTGCCAATTTTAAAGATAACTCTGACGTTTTGAACACTTGTAACGAGTACTTTGATATTCCAACTGATGTCCAAAGCAGTGAAAGTAAAGGAAATGACGATGATATTTTTTAACGATTTTTATAAGATTATTACAATATTTAATTATAAGAATAGTTATTGGATTTTATAAGATTATTATAAAAATTAATTATAAGAATAATCATTCGAATTTATAAGATCGAAGTATATAGTGACAGATGGTGTGCAATATGTTACTGTTATTAGTTTTCTAAGGATATTGTTGATGATACTAGAGCTGTGCTCAATATTGCGGTAGGCCTACTGCTAAGCCATTTTTAATATCTGCAAAATTAAGTAAAAGGCCTACATTTTCTTTTAGATATACAGCTATTTCTATGACAACCAACAAAAATCTGTTTAGATTTTTAACTTCAGCATAATTCTTTAGATATAAATACAAAAATCTAGATAACTATCACAATTTTTTGATAATGGTTGCTATGACATTTTGAAATGTAAACAAAATTGTGCATTGGTTTTCATTTCTCAAACTTTAATGCCAGTTTTCTCAGAACTATGTTTTCGCAGTAATGGTAAACATGCATTCAGTTTATTGAGCATAGAATTTTCTGTAATTAAACTGAAATATTTTTTTTTGCAAAATAACTGAGAATGTTTTACTTCTCATAGTGTAGATTACTCTAAATCTTACACAACCGACTTAACCATGGTTTTTGTGATCATGACCAATTTTTTCACTTCGCTCCAGTTTGCAAAAAACTTCCAGATGCATGTGAATGGTAATGCTTGCTTTCTGTTACAGATCACTGTCAAAACCATTCTACATTCAATACAACCAACTTTCAAACTGTGTATATTACACCAGCTTGCCATTTCACTTCTAATATTGCATTTCTCCTATTGCAGGGGAAAGATAAAAACATATATTATTTTCCTTTCATTATTGCTGTTTGTTGTACATATTAACACCCAGTACATTACAGCTACCATTGCAGCTACCATTGCAGTTTTCCTATTTCACTGCAGTGCCATTTGATTGTTAATATTGAATTTCTCAACCAGCAGTACCCTTTATTTTTTCCATTATCAATTTAGTCATGGGCTGTATGACAGAGGAATTTCTTGTATTACAATATTACTGGGAAAAAAACTGTGAAATATGAAAGGATGCAAAACGCCAAAGCAGTTTAATATATTCCTGTCAATCTGGAGCCATAAAATGTCACATTATGCTGGGCTATCGTACCTGTTCTTGAGCATCTTATGACCACAATGTGGTCATTTTGCCGCATACTATTGCATCTCGGTAAGATATCACAAAAGTGTAAATATATCATGAGGCAATTTGCGTATCTTAAAGTTTTGATGTTTTAGATATATAGAATGTTATATAATAACATACTATAAATTTTGAGCGATGATAAAACTTCCAAAAAAGTTCAACAAATTGTATGCAAGTTTTTCATAAGAAAAAATCTCGCCGATAAGCAAGCAAACATCCATCAGCAAAAAACCCTAACAAGTCGATCAACGGAGGTTATATAGAAACTGACCTATATGGAAGTTCTGGCAAGCCACAAGAGTGCAAGTCCAGCTTTTCTAATGACTTCAGCTTTTCCATACCCACAAGTGAACTAGAATTCAATTTATTTCTGCTGATTTCCAGTTCTTTCAGCTTGGTCAGTGAATCAAAGCTGTAGCAAACAGTCATAGGTAACCATAAAATTGCTATAGTTATTCAATCAGGGCAGGGTAAATCCTGTAAAGATATTTTATTTTACTTCTCCTAACACATTGTTGTAAAGGAAATGGTAATAAAAAATTAAGATAGGTTAGTCAGTCATGCAGGAGTTCGGTACAATTTATTAGCAGCTACTCCTCAGAATATTGATGTAAATATGCAATGTATACATTTGGGTGAGATTTTTATCATTAGAATCATCAAATTTTGTAATGCACTTTTCTATTGGTTACTTTCAATTATGGGTTCATAAAGCTCAGAGAAGTCAAGTAGTAGTGTCGTTAATTTAAGGATGGGACTGTATTTACATGTATTTACCCTCGTCTTAAAGTAGCGAGTTAGTAAAGGTGGCGTTCAGAACAAGGCGACGTTCGCATAAAGGTGGCGTTCAAATAGAGGTTTTACAGTAATTAAAATTCAGGGTAAAATAATCTCCATCAACCGGCTAGTAACTTTTCATTGCAGAAAAGAATAAATGACTTTTTTTCCGTAGCAGTTCTAGACACTTGGAAAATATTTTTATTTCTTTTATATTAACTCTTCCGCTACCGCAAGTCGATGTATCGGCTCGGGTTACCTTCTATTTGTCGCCGGAAGCCGATACATCGCTTTTTAGACAGTGCGTTAGTTTATCTATGACTACTCAGCTTTTGCTTCAGACAGACCAATAAAATTTGGTCTCCATAAAAACAAACTTTTTGCTAACGATATAGACTGATCATTAGGCCTCTCACTAGCGGCTCACTGATTATTAAACAGAAAGGTCTCAACAGAAAAATGACAGGCAAAAAAGAATACCGCTATCGTTTAAGCTGTAGAAGCTTCTAACATTCTTAGCCATTGGCACTTCAGTAACTATATATCAAGTGATTCTGACTCTTCTAGTGCATGTATTTCATGGGAAAATAGTAATGGTAACCAAATATTAAGGCGACAGTCAAAATACGACTATTGAAATTGCTGGCAAAATATTGGTGGTGAAGTTTGTAAAAATTTACCATCTTTAAATGAATTTACTTTAAGATCTTTTTTAGTTTCCTAATCAAGTTTCTGTTTTTTCAAAACCGGTTCACTAAGCTAAACTGATATCTTCGTTCTTTCTCAAGTTATCACAAAATGAGTGACGTTATGTCAACATTTGTGTGAATAAAAAAAATACGTTCTGGCTAAGCTAAAAATCAATTTGGTAGCAAAAGAGTTAACGTGAAGTTTTAGAATAATAGATTTGGTTATTTCATGATATTAGTAAATTATTATCTATTTTATGTTTGGCAAATGCTGAAAAAGCTTATAAAAAGAAGTTAATGGGATCATCCCTCCTATATAATCTCCAAACTTTCACAATAAAATGGCTTTTGAGAATCAGCCAATTTATATTTCCATAATCAAAAAATATTTCGTGATACCCCTATTATTCGTTCATTTAATCTTACAATGTGAAACCTAATAGTTTGTCGACCCCTTGATGATCCATTTTTTCACCTTAAAATATCAACCAAAATTTCTCCTAAAATTCAAATTTGGCAGTCGGTGTGCTGAATACCTCCGAATGGCAAATAAGTAAATATTTCTAATCAGCTAAATCCCTCCCACAATGCATGAAGGAGATACAATGCCTGCTCTACCTTTTAATTCAGCATTCTTTGCATTTCTTAAATGCTTGATATTGCGTGATTAATGCAAAAATTAGTGAAAAGTCACCAAAAGTGTATTTTACATTTATCGTTTATTATAATATTTACTATGGACTTTAGTTTATGATAAAAAAATGATTAACAATGTAACAAATCGATTGCACCGTGAATTTCAAGCCTTCAACTAACTCTTTTGAGTTTTTGGAACATAACCTTTGATGCGGTTGCACACAATTTTTAATAATAAACGGTAAAAAGTCAAAAACGCTTTAAGAAAAGCATTGTACACGCTTTAACAAAAATTTGCATGATATTCTATGCTGGTGAGGACAGTCTTCAAATAACAGTCAAAAGTGGTAGTATTTTGACATAAAACTGTGAAGAAGAGTTTGAAGTAATGAAAACTAATATCCATATTTTTAAAAGTGAGAAATGAAAACATAATTTGAAAGAAAAAAAATCTTTAATCAATGTTAGCTGTGAAACAAATAATTTGATAAAACTTTCTGCAATAATTTGCATAAGCCAATTGACTGCTTAATGTTTCATTTTCACTGACTGACCTGATTCTTGGGAATTTACATCTTCGTAGTCTGAGCCTCTCTAATGATGTAAGTTTCTCTAAAGCTTTAAAATCACTGCTATCCAATCTGGTATCCTCGATTTTTAATTCTTTAAGATTGGTAAATGACGCAAATCTGTAACAGGCATTTGTGTTTCGATTGTAGTTATTTTCAAAAATAAGATTATAAAACAATTTCTAAATAGTGAATATCTTAAAAAATAGCCTCAAATGTTGCATAAGTTATTGTTGCAAAATTTTCTGCGCATGTGGAGTATTACAACCAACATATTCTCTCTTCATTATTTTTCTATGTTCGCCAAGTTCCTAAATGATGTGGAAAGTTGCTAACAAGATCCAAAAGCTGTGAATAAGGCGATGATGCTGTGTAATCTAATAGCAACAACCATACATCACAAACATTACTTGCCTGAGCTATGACACTAATCTACAGTTGACCAATTACGACTCTGATTTATTAAGATGTGATGATCTTTAAAAAAGAGAGAATTTGACGCAAAGATGAGCTCAGTGCACACAGAAAAGAATAGTTCAGTTCATTAGATATGCAGATAAATGATGATCTCTAATTTCAACACGGCAATCATCTGTGCTAATTCAGTCCAGGGTAATGGAATCATCTACTGCCATGCTGATATGCATGCAGACATTTGAGTTTTCAGAACAAGTAAATAAAACAAAATTATAATAAGCAGTTTTTATTAAAATAAACTTCTCAAAAATTTCTCACACACAAGGGTATAACAAATATTGTAACAGAAGAAAATTTTATACCGTTTTACTTGCTTTTCATGATTCAGCCTGGAAATAAAGGTTGCTTTGCAACAAAATTCATGTTACATTTATTACTTATCAAAAGGTTTCTCTTGTCTTACTTTGCTGTGTTGTAGGTGCAAAATAGGTAGAAATGTGATTACAAGCTGTTGAAATCTCAAAAACAATCAGATAATCGCAGCTATCACAAAAACACTGTGGCTGAGAATCCCTTTATTTCTATGACGTACTCAACTCGACATGGTTATTGTTTTGATACATGATGTTATCATGTGAAGTGAAAGGTCAATAAAAGGCTCAATATACATGTAAAACATATCGCAGCAATAGTTTATGACAAACACTTCGGTTCTACCGGAAAGCCCTTATCAAATATAAATGCTCGCTACTGTACAGTTTCGTTTCAGCTTGGTCTAATCATCTAGTCGTAATCTGATCATGTGACCCATACTTCCTGCCAAATGGAGCAAATCATTTCTGCAGCATTTTTTATTATCACAGAGGACCAGCAGGCTCCTCATTATTACCAGAGGGTGAAATGCACCCTTTCAAGCTAAGGTTAAAAAATTAAACTTGTTTTTAGGCTAGGTTTTGAGATATCAGTGCACAAAGTAACAACATTTCAATGACGATGAAATATATGTGTAAGGACAATAGACTCGATTTTATTGAATGTGTGAACTATATTTGTGAAAATATTTCGCCGAATGAGGTTGCATGAAAGTGTAAACAGAAGCACGTCGTGTTCAACTACGTCCCATTTGAGCCGTTTTGGAGAGAGATCACCACCTACGGCGTTTTTGTTTTGGCTGTGATTCACGGTTCGTTTTTTGAGCTTTTAAAAGCTTGTAATCACATTTCCACATATTTTGCACCAACAACACAGCAGAGTGAGACACGATGAACTTTTTGATACCAAATAACTGTAATATGACTTTTGTAGCAGGTCTACCTTTAACAATAAATCAGCTTAACATGAAAACCACCTTCTTCCACGTAGTCTTAACATTTTAGTGGGTAATGACAGTCTCAAGAAACATTTTACACCCCGGAGAACGACTATTTGAACACTGTCTTTATTTGAATGTTGCCTAAAGTTGACTGGCACTATAGGAAAAAGTGTTGAAAATTAGAGTGTCACCCTTTACTTAAGCACCACCTTTTTTGACCGGCACTTTGACCTTCTTTGATCATTACAAACCCACAATAGGATGGGATCGGTAAAAGTGTATACAAAATAGTTTGGATAATGACTCGGTTACATCAATAACACCTGATTATTTTGTGGTTGGTTGCTGTTTGTATCAAAGTCTGTTTTTTAACTCAAAAACTTCTGACGTTTTGTTTAATGCTTTGAAACCAATTTCATAAAAATATGTGATAACTGCCTCAGACTAAAAATAGTTCCTTGTTTAATGTGGTCTTGATATTTTGATGTATGAAAAAAGCTGTTTAAAATGACAATGGAAACTGTACCACTAATTTAACTGTAACTTGTGCTGAAAGTTAATTATTATTTTTTCACAAATGTGCTCTAAAAGCGGTGCGTAAAGGTTTCGCTCTGCTAAAAAATTGGTTGAACCCTAATATCGACTAATTTAACAGTGCAAATGAACAGTTGAGGTCAGCAGACACTTTGAAAAGTAATAGGCAGCCAGAATATACAATGATTTTATATGAAATCAACAGTCAGAACACAATCTGTCAAGCAATTGATGCAAATACTTTTGTTTCGAGCGTTAATTGAAAGTGCTAGTTGAACCTGAACAGACAGTTTTGGCTGCAAACTGCTGCAAATATTTTAATGAGTGCAATAAACTTTAATGCCGCATTGTTACATATAGTTATAAAATAAAAACATGTTTTCAAGTTGAGAAATAAATAGATAATTTAAAGCTCCCACAAATTGCAATGCAGGCCATAACATCAACATAAGATGATTGCCTGGAAAAATATCAGCTGAAGGATTTTTTCTCAGCTTCAGAGATCTACAACAATTTTGAGCTAATTTATAGTAGATTTATGGCACCCAGGAGAGTTATTGTCGCTCCTCTCGAAGTTGAGTGTAAAATATAGTCGGCATTTTCTCTGCCCAGAAAAAGGATAAATTTGGCTTACTAATTCTTTGACAAGCTACTTGAAAAGTGCAATGCCACTCTTGAGTTGAACGTCTCCTCTGATAAAACGTTACTAAGAGAAAAGGATTGAGAATAGAGTGCCATTGCGTTAAAAAATTATTTTACTGTTATTTGTTACCTTTTCTTGTTATATCTTAACTCTGCTGCACTTGATATGCTAAGCTTTTCCTCAGAAGTCAGCTCCGTCCCTTCACCTATACAACAATAATTATTTATGCCAAACCTATGCAATGCAACTATATATACAGTGATGTTGTGCACTAAGTATTGTTTTATTGTAAATATGATGTTAAGTCATAAGAGGGTAACAAAACATGATTGCCTATAGCCATAAACTACATTAAAAACTCATAAAGATCACCAAGCTAAAATAGTGAACAAACTGAACAAAATTATTACACAAACGCCACAGAAACAGTAAAGCTGTCTTTGATCGCGGTTCAGTTTAGAAATGTAATTTATTTTGCTCTGCATAAATTTTTAACAGTGTTTATTCATTTACAACAAACTATTTTTTTATAAATAGGTAACACAAATGCTAGTGTTTGACATGAAACTGGGAGCCCTTTGTCTTATATAGTAAGTCAACAGTAGTTTAATAAATCATTTCATTGACGTTCTTATTTTCTTGTCAGGTTTTCTTAATGACTGATTCAACTTATTTATTGTTAACTAAGTATTAAGTTATAAGTTAATGATCATTATAGCAGTCAGCTGCTAGTTAATAGGAGAAGTTGACACAGACGTGTAACACTTCACACAGCTAAGGCACCATTGTGACATAAGTAGTACTTAACCAGCAACAGAACCCGATGTACATAAATGTGTTGAACAAGGAATCTGTTTGAAACTGCAGAATCTGCCCCTCAGTGTATTAAAAGACACACAAAGCACATTGTGATGTTCAAAGCAATCCTTGAAACACCTGACAGTATTTACCACATAACACAGTAATTAACATTTAGAGCAACCTTTGACATGTGGAATGGTACGAAAAATTGGAAAGAAATTTTCTCAAACCAGAATAGAGAGATGATGTTGGATGAAGCTGGATATCAGAATAGATGTCACCAAAGTCTCTGTCTATTTCATTCAGTGCTTCACTCAGAATAATAGCAATGTAAATGCTTGATCCATACTCTGGTATTTCTACTGTATATTTGCCTACCAGCATAGCGATTGGCATCCAATGACCTTCTTTGTATTGAATGTGTAAGATCTTTCCACAGTCACCTTCTTCAAACCTTTAAATAGAAGTGAAATTTGATATACTAATGTAGTGTAGAGCAGTAAAAAGTGATCTAGTGCCTCATGTGTGCATTAAACCAAGGTTTCCTCTCGAAAAACCTGTTTTCTTGAAGCTGTTATGATTTGTTGGCAACTTATATTTTTAACTACAGAAGGTCGTTAATACCTTTTCTTGTATTTAACCAATCAAAAATATCAACTTATATATTCCAAAAATACATATGAAAATTTTACCAAACTGTTTTCAACAATTCCAGATTTATCTGTGTGTATTTTCATATGAAAAATTACATCTAGCAGGTCCGGATCAATGAGCTAACATTTAAAGAAAATATCAAGGGCAAGCGAGTGTCCTAAATACTAACAGAATAAATACACAAACATGGCTACTGCGATTACCATGCTAATAACTGGATATTTTCAAAGACAAAAAAAAGTTATTTGATTTGAAAGTAATTTTATGTTTATCTAAAAAAATATCAGGTATGGATGTCGAAGATCAAAAGTTTTTGTTGAAGATCATTGCATTAGATATGAAACATTATTGAAAAACTTTTGCATGCATGTTAGTGTTGTGCATTTGTGAAGGACAGCTAATAATTTAGCTCCCAGCTGGGTAAAACTTATTATTAATACTCAATTTTATAACATCAGTTGTTTTGTCACAGCTACTCGTGGGGCCATTTATCTTTTATAGAAAAATAAACAGTGAGGAAAGCAATGTTAAGATTAAATTGGTATGGCGCCTTCGCGGTATACTTTCATTTTCTTCTATAGACTGCCTATCTTCTTAGCTCTATAAATTAATCTCATCAGTTATTGATGATGATCATTATGTCTAATAATAGCAGCTAGTAGTTACAAAAATCCTACTATATATTTGGTTACTTAGCAACACGATGCTCTGATATATCAGGATTACCGTCTATAGAGTCTACAGAATTTTTACCCTAAGTTGATAGTGGCTAAAAAAACTTATATAAAATGTGTCATAGCTTTGTTTTTCAGCAGAAGTGTTTTTTTGTACAGATCCGCTCACATGTGACTGAATAATAAAGTGGGAAAATTATGAATATGAAGGACATTTTGTGAAACTTTTGGAATACTAAGAACTTTGGGCTTGTCAAGTTTTTTAGTAAGAAAACTGAAGTTTTGCCATTAAAATGTTTGAAAAAGCTGAAGCTGATGGCCAAATTATGAATGTAAAAAATGGAATTTTTTAAACATTAGATTGCTAAGAATTTCATTAAATTTAAAGCCTTTCTTTCATGCAAGTCAAGTGTTACAATTGGTCACTAAATTTCAGAACTAATTGCAGAAACTATTTCAATTTTTCACATTTTTTTCATTATAAGGACCTTTTGGCCGCTATGAACTTGGTACCAAATTGTGAAATGACAATCAATAAACCTAACATTTACATAAATAAATTGATATTCATTTTATGCAAATATCATTTCATCTCCATTCACAGACCTCTGCATTGGGTTGGATCCTGAAGAAGGAATCACAAAGGCAAGGTGAAGCCCCAATACCAAACAGCCATTTCCCATAACATTGGGCGATGGAACAATTCGTCCAACGTGACCTCCAACCATCACTACAGATTGCCTACGAGCGAGAAAATTGATATAGGATTGATTTGGAATAGGCAGTGGCTCCACAGCAGCATTCAGGGCTTGTTTTGGGTTCTGCTCAAACTTCAGAAAAGCAATGTCATTCATATGGGAGTGACTTTGTTCATCACTTTGGATTTCTGTAGTGATTCTGTATTTGACCAATGGAGTAGCCTGGAGTTTGCAAGGTTGAGTCTCATCTTCAACAAAGGTGTAGATGAATTGCTGAGAGGCAGGTTCAACAAAATTTATTGAAACTGGTGGTTGATTGGTTTCATCTATGCCGCTTTGCAGCAGGTGTGCTGGGACAATAGCGTACTTTAGTTCAAGCTGATTTCCATCGGGTAGTTTCTCTTGAGCTGTTGCAATTAGTTCACATTCAGCTTCTTTTTGAACAAGACCACTTTGAGAGTCCACAAAAATCTTTCGAAGACGAGCCAGCCATGATACATATGGAATTCCTTGAGAAAGTACAAGGTTTTTTATTCTGATATCAAGTCCGTATTCTGAAAAGACATTTTGAATCTCACAGCGGACTCTTTCGATATCCTCTCCACAGACATAGACGATTTGACCAGGTGCGGAAGAAACAAACATATGTCGGATAGCATGTCGGACCTTTATTCTAAAACAAACCTCCAAGATTTTACATTTTGTCAATATACCATGAAAACTAATTCAATATTCAGTTTCAACCATGAAGAAATAAATCAAACACGGAGTAGATGTTGTCTCCCTACTTCCTATTAAAACAAAATGCACAAAGCTTCAAATCACCGTCATGTATGGTATACAGTTTGTGATACATGTCATTTGCTTTAAACATCCTTCATGAAATTTTGGTTTAATTAGGATTCTTTTTCAAGCAATGGTTATATATTTCAATGTTAATCTAACAGACATGATTAAAATGTTATCAAACAAACTTTAAGTTTTGGTTATAGAGCCTCTTAAACACACTATATTTTTTTTAATCTAGATAATAGCAAGGTAAAACTGTTAAACCAACATCACTGAGCAAAACATACTGTTTCAGATCTTCAAAGCACTGTAAAGGGACCTCTTGGAGTTGAAAACAAAGTTGATCTTCAAAGAGATTTTCATATCTTGCTCGTATGATGTTATCTGCAAACAAAAAAGGGAAGTTTTAGCCTGAACCGATATCTCGTTTTCACAATCAGTACTTTGATTGAAATATTCTGCTTCCATTCCACATCACTGACACAACTATATTATTGACACTGTATTGTAAGAGACAGTTTTAAGACAACTACCAAAACATTACTTGCTGCTGTGTTTCTCGTCACATTGATTAATGAACTAATTAGCCAATAAACAACAAATGCGGGGGAATTGTTTTTATTGGCAAATAAAGACATGAGAAATATGAGCTATGGAATATTCTTGCATAAAATATTCTACAAATAAATACAATTACCTATTCCTCACCTTCAACCAAACCAACGTCTTCAAATGTGTTGTTAATGCAAGGTGCAGAAACTCTGTCTTCTACTTGTATATTGCTCACAAGTTTATGTGAACGATATTCTGCAAAATTCACAGTGATGATTAGAAACCGAATTGAGTATTTTAATTAGGATATTTCGTTTTACTGTTAAAAATAAAGCATAGGGCTCTGTAAAGATATGGTAACATCCAATATAATTAATGAGCATGTATTCATTTAAAATAAATGTGAAATTTGGTAGTGAATTTTTGCAACAGGTTATACCCATAGATATATATACCTAGATTGGCCAATAGGGAAAAAGCCTGTCAGACTTAAATAGCATGACATAATGTCATTGTATTGTACCTCACGCTTGACTGCACTGCTGGTAACAATGAAGCTTATTAGGAGAATTTGACAAAATTACATTTATTTTCACATAAAAACCTTTTTGGATACATAATCCAGTAAACTAAAGCAATTCTGTGATAATATCTGATAACCACCTTAGATTAAAACTATAAAAGATATGAATTGTTGCGAACAAGTCATGAGCCATCAGGGCTTTATTTGCCACCCTCTCCTATCCCCATTCTCTCTTTTCCCCTTCTCCAAAGAAGAAGTGACAAGGGGAAAAGAGAGAAGGGAGAAAAGAGAGGAGGGGCAAATAGCCCACCCACTCAAAGATCCAGACCCTGGCTAGGTGAATAGCCTAATATCATGTTGAACTAAACATGACAAAATATGATGAGCCTGTAAAGTTTTGATCTGATCAGGGAAATGGAACCAACGGCTTTCTTTGCTAGAGCTGGAACAAGACCAAGGAATGCAGGGTCGGACCAGACTCGGGGTCAGCAATGAGGGCCAAGATCGGGTCGGACCGGGTCAGCACGATTTTTTATTCATTTAAGGTTAAGAGATAGTTCTATTACAACCTAATGTTGTTACATCAATAAACTGAGATAGAAGAAACCCTTATCACACCAATCATTATATTTTGTGGCTTGGTTTATAGATGCGATCTACAATTTATGGCTAAACATTGGTGGATCAATGCTATTCAATGGGTGATAGATTAATGGCATGATTTGGCTAGTGTTTTTATTACAAATTTTATTTTCAATTGCTATTATAATCAACAAGAGATTAGTTAAGAAATACTGTACAAATATAAAAATAGATAACCCAGCATAGTGGAAAACCAAAATCCATCACTTCCCTAAAACTTCTGGTATTAGTGAAAGAAACTAAGAATAAAATAAATTTGCTGGATTGAAGGTTCTTAGACGCGCTTTTAAATTCCTCAGGATGCCCTCATTGTAAATGCCTCAATAGTATTGAGGTGGATCGTTCTTTGTAGCTTAAAGGTTGACTTGCAACAAAATTCACGTTACAGTTATTTGGTATCAAAATATTCACCATGTTTTACTCTGTTGTGTTGTAGGTGCCAAATATGTGGAAAGATGATTACAAAAATTTAAAAGCTCAAAAAACGAAAAGCCGCCGTAGATTGCAATCTCTTTATTTCGATGACGTAGACATTACAGTTTGGTTATCGTCTTGTCACGTGATGTTCTCACGTGAATTGAAAAGCCAATAAAAAGCTAACTATAAAACTTATTGTAGCACTAGTTTATGACAAACACTTCGGGTTTTACTGAATACCCTGTATCAAATATAGATGCTCGCTACTTTACTGTTTTGTTTCGGCAATATTAAATCGTCAAGTCGTCATCTGATCGCGTGACCCAATATTTCGAAAATAATTTTTGCAGCATTTTTTGATTATCACAGATGACCAACAGGCTCATCATAGTTATCAGACAATGATATGTACTCCTTCGAGCTAAGGTTAAAAAGTTTAGCGATTTTTTAAAGTATGTTATAAGATATCAGTACTAAAAGTGACAGCATTACAATGACGATAAAACAGACGCGTAAGAACAATAGACATGGTTTTATTGAATGTGTGAAGTGTATTTATAAAAATATTTTGACGAATGAGGTTGCATGAAAGTGTAAACAGAAACCATCGTGTTCAACATCCTATTTGAGCCGTTTTGGAAAGAGAATCCAAACTACGGCGGTCTCGTGTGGCTGCGATTAACTGTTTGTTTTTTAACTTTTAAGAGCTTGTAATCACATTTCCACATATTTGGCACCTACAACACAACAGAGTAAGACATGGTGAATCTTTTGATACCAAATAACTGTAATGTGAATTTTATTGCAAGTCAGTCTTTAAACAATAGCATGATGTTGACCTCAGCAACTTATTCATGGTAGCACTTAGTGCTAGCCTGGGAAAGTTTTTCACCAATCCAGCACTACTAAGCAACACTCTCGTTGCTTTCTCACTGTGGTTGCAAACCTCAATCACTACAGGCGAAGTCAAAGTCAAGCCACCACAATTCTTAACTGTGATTAGGGAATTTGTTGCTTGGTTGACATCATAGTTGGTAACATCTACGATGCTAGTGATACAATCATTACATTTCAGCTTTGGTGACCTAGCCAGCTACATAGCCAGCTGTAAAATAATCATTCGGTCTCATTTTTGACTTAAGACATATTTGCATACTCATCATATTTAGTCATGTTTAGTTCAGCATGATATTAGTCTATTTACCTAGCCAGGGTCTGGCTCTTTGAGTGGGTGGGCTATTTGCCCCCCCCCATTTCCTTTCTCCCTTCTCTCTTTCCCCTTCTCTCTTCTTCTTTGGAGAAGGGGAAAGGAGAGAATAGGGATAGGAGAGGGTGGCAAATAAAGCCCTGATGGCTCATGATTTGTGTGCAACAATTCATAGCTTTTATAGTTTTATTCCAAGGCGGTTATCAGATATTATCACATAATTGCTTTAGTTTACTGGATTATGTATCCAAGAAGGTTTTTATGTGAAAATGAATGTAATTTTGTCAAATTCTCCTCATAAAGGTATAAACACACTAGGTGATTTTATCGTGAGCGTTATGAGGAAGGCGGAGATATCGCTGGCGTGATCATAAACACACTAGAGCTATTCACTAGCAAGCTATATAATTGGCACGCCCACAAATTGCCAATAAAATTTCGTACAATTAGTTTCTTCAGAGTTGTTAGTAAATCTAGGTTAGTCAATATGGCGCCGTCTAGGCGACAACGTAAACAACTTACGCAATTGTTATTAAACCTATCTCACTTTCACGGATTGAACACTGCCTACACTACAAGGAGACATAAGAAAAAACGATTATTGTATTTTTAACAGTAATATTTTTTACTATTTTTATACATAGTTTATTTTGTAGTGGTTTTTTAAAATATTTACTGTTCTCAAGATGGTCAACCTGCGCAACGATTGACTCCAAATGATGGTTTTCAAATCAGATTTTTGTAATTTTTTTGTTATGGTGCACAGGACTGGGAGTGCTATTATTAAATTTATGAACAATCCAGTGTTTGTTCTGATGATGTTTCAATTGTAACAAAATAGCAAATTGTCGCTGTTGTACACTGGTGAACAGCGATAAGAAATAATTACCCGCCATAAATTTGCATTCTGGTAAAAGCAAACCAATCGAAATGCATCTCGCTAGCGATAAAGTTGTGTAGAGAAAGTCTAACGTTATTGCTCTGCATGAGCACGCTGAGTGAATTCTAGTGCAGATTAACGCCACGCAGCGTGATATCGCTCTAAATATTGCCTAGTGTGTTTATACCTTAAACCATAACTGTCACGAACAAATTTTATCGTATTTACTAGGTAAATCAGACACGCTAATTCTGATTTTGTACTCAAAATAAAGATTAGTCTATTAACCTTCAAAGTCATTTAGGCTTTTTTAAAGCGTTTCAACATTCGTTTCGAAAACAACACTGTCGGCATTACAAGCTCCGCCCATAAATATGTGACGAAACCTAGCTTTTTCAGGAACGGAAGTTAGGAATGTTTAGTCCGATTTAGAATAATAGAGATGGCTGTCTTAAAACCAATTATTATCTAAATCCAGCCTGTAAAATAATTTCAGTTTTTTATGAAAGATATATATACTATTTAAAATTGCTCGTAGCTTGTTACATGACGTTTAAATGGGCTGGACGCCAAGAAAAGTGAGCTCAAAAAGCGCGGTTTTATCACAAGCTAGCGTTGTTATCACGCCTTTTTAAATATGCAATGTTAAATAGCTCATCTACCTTTCAGAAAAGACTGATATTATTTTTAAGGCTGAATTTAGATATTAATGGATTTTAAAACACCCATCTCTATTATTCTAAATCGGTCTAAACATCCCTACGTAACTGCTCTTTCTAAAAAGCTAGGTTACTGTGGTAGTCCCGGAAGTGTGACGCAGCGCGGGAGACGATTCAAGACGCTCCAGCTTGCTCTCTCTGATCTGCTAGCGACCGAGAAGGACGTGCCTTGACCAACGCTCTGGCTACATTCCAGCTATACTGCTACGCACTACCAGGTATAGTACATGGTGTCAGATAGCGGAAGTCAATACTTACGCGTGTAATAAAAAGGAGGCAGCCGAGGTTTGGTTGAACCTGTGTTTTCGAACAATAGTATTAGCATTTAGGTTAAGGATTAAACAATAATATACACTAGCTAGTGTGGTCCTTTCTCAATTCAGAGAGCACATTATTATTTACGCAGTACTGGGTTGAGTAACTGGCAAAAAAATACATTGTTGTAATTGCAACAAGTTTGATTGTTCTAATACTTATAATCCATTGTTGATCTGCATTTTCTCTGTGGTACGTCAGTGTCCATCTGTTAGGTTGAGTTTGGTTGAACTCCCTGGTCACTGGTGAGCGTTGAACATCCACAATAATGGCCGAAGACAATCACTCTAAGGATGACCGGTTTGTGCAGAGATTGAGATGGGCTGATGGAAATTTAGCAGCAAGCTGGAAGGTTTTCAAGGGACAACTGTCAATTTACATGATTGCAAAGAAATTCAGTACAATGGACGAAGATGAGAAAATTGCCAATGTATTGTTGTTGATGGGTCCGGAGAGCGTTCCTATTTATGATCAGTTTGTGTTTAATGAGGAACAAGAGGCACAGAAGAAGACCTTGACGAATGTGTTACGTTACTTTGATGCGCATTTCGAACCTGTAAAAAACATTATATATGAACGGGTCAAGTTTAACAGTCTGGTTCAAGGAGACTTATCAATACACAAATTTATTACTACGATTCATTCTCAAGCTGATGTATGTGAATACGGCACCATGCGAGAAGAATTAATTCGTGACCGCATCATAGTGGGTGTCAGTGACAACCGTTTGAGAGAATACTTGATCGACCTTGAAAATAATGACTTGCAAAAATGTATCAGTAAAGCTAAACAATATGTCAGTCATCATGAGCAATCAGCTAAGATGAATAGACAGACTGAGGTCAACCTAGATATGATAGGTAAAGGGAAGTCTGAATATCAGCCTAGGGGTCAACAGCAAAGAAAGCATCAAAGAGAAACTGCAAAATGTTTTTACTGCCCAAGAGGAAACCACAAGGCAGAGTTCTGCCCTGCACGTAAATCAGTTTGTAGGGTATGCAAACAGAAGGGACATTGGGCCAATTCACAGGCATGCAGAGGTAAGCAGGGAAAGCAAAGAGCAGCTCATGAAGTTGAAGACATTGATGTAGATGGCTTATATCTCGGATCGGAATCAGATTGACTAGAGGTGATAAACGGGAGCCCCATGACAGAAACTAATAAGGCATGGTTTATTGAGATATTAGTCAACAAACAGCCGATTAGATTTAAGGTAGATACTGGAGCAGCAGTGACCGCAGTCCCAAGTTCATTGTCTAGTATGTTCCCAGAAATGGAGGAGTCGTCCAAAACTTTGAGGGGAGCAGGCAACTACAAGTTGAGCATAGCCGGGAAAACAACGGCCGAGCTTCACCTACGAGATAATCAGGTGATGGAGACAATCTATGTAGTTGAGGGGTTGGTTACACCGTTGTTGGGGAAGCCAGCTATCTCTAAACTAGGGCTGATAAAGTTTCTGCATGAAATACAGGAAGACAGGTCCTGGGTTGAGAAATTTCCAGAGGTCTTCACAGGACTAGGCGCAATGCAAAATGAAGTTGTGGTCACACTTAAAGATGATGTCAAGCCCTTTGCTCAAACAGTTCCCCGAAGAGTGGCAGCTGCAAGGAGAAAACCTCTCAAGCAAGAGTTGCTGCGAATGGAGAAACTCGGGGTAATTCAGCGTATAGAGGAGCCGACAGATTGGTGTGCACCGTGTATTGTTGTACCAAAAAAGAACGGAAAGATCAGGGTATGCATCGATTTCACCCGATTGAATGAGGCAGTAAAAAGGGAGCTTCACCCATTACCCAAAACAGAGGAGACGCTGAGTGAGCTTGGGTCAGCAGTAAAATTTTCAAAGTTGGATGCAAACTGTGGATACTGGCAAATGAAGCTCAGCCCAGAGAGTCAAAAGCTTACCACCTTTATAACGCCATTCGGCAGATACAAATGCAAACGCTTACCGTTTGGGATTAGTTCTGCACCAGAGATCTTCCAGCGGGAAATGCAGAAAGCATTAGTGGACAGCGAAGGCGTAATCTGTCAAATGGATGATATGCTGGTTTATGGTGCTAGCCAACAAGAGCATGACAAAAGAGTAGAAGCCGTCCTGCAGAAGCTGAAATTAGCTGGAATTACCTTAAACAGTGACAAATGCCAATTTAACACACCAGAGGTGGTCTTTCTGGGCCATGTTATTTCTAAAGAGGGCATTAAAGCAGACCCGGAGAAAACTGAAGCAGTGCGAAGTTTTAAGGCACCTACCAACAAAAAAGAGTTGAGGCGGTTTTTCGGAGTCCTAAATTAGCTCGGAAAATGTTTTCCTACATTGTCTCGAGGAACGCACAATCTACGGCAATTGCTACAAAAAGACAAGGAATGGGTCTGGGAAAGTGCGCAAGCTAATGAGTTTGATCAGTTGAGACAGACGATCTCCAAGGCACCCACGTTAACACCTTTCTGTTTGGAGGCACCAACAAGACTGAGTACAGATGCTTCTTCATATGGGCTTGGAGCCGCTGTCCTACAGCTGGTCAATGGGGAGTGGCGACCGGTGGCATATGCATCGCGCAGTCTCACTGCAGCAGAGCAAAAATATGCTCAAATAGAGAAGGAAGCACTCGCAATCTGTTGGGGATGTGAGAAGTTTCATTACTATTTGGCGGGTCGTGAGTTTGAGGTAGAAACAGATCACAAGCCACTCATATCAATCCTCGGAGACAAGGAACTATCCAAGCTGCCATTACGTGTTCAGAGGTTTAGACTCCGAATGATGGCTTACAGCTACAAAATTATGTATACACCAGGGGCAAAGCTAGTTTTGGCAGATGCCTTGTCTAGGTCTCCATGGAGTGTAGCGGAAGTTGAGGGGGACGCAGATTTGGTCGAATCTCTTGTTGTGTGTGAGTTGGTTGACTCACTGGCTATATCTCCTAATCGACTTGAAAGGATCAAGGCATCTCTTCTGGAGGATGCTGCGGGAATGAGGTTGTTGAAATACATTGCAGAAGGCTGGCCGCAGTACAAGGATGTAGACCCGACTGTGCGCAGCTTTTACACTTTCAAGGATTTCCTTTCAGTAGTACAGGGGATTGTGTTTTACAACAGCAGGGTGTTCATCCCGGAGCTGGAAAGACAATCAGTACTAGCCTCAGTGCACAAGGGCCATCAGGGGGAAACGAAGTGTATACGTCGGGCTGTGGAACTAGTCTGGTGGCCAGGAATGACCACTGAGATCCGGGAACTGGTCAAAACGTGTCCTGAGTGTGCCGAGTTCCGTAGACGGCCCAGAGAACCGCTGATGCGCGCAGAACTGCCTGAGAGACCATGGTGGAGGCTGGCTGTGGACATAATGGAGAAAGAGTCTCGGTCATACTTGGTAGTAGTGGACTACTTCAGCAGATTTATTACAGTGCATGAGTTGGTTGACTCAACCTCGTCAGAAGTCATCGTTAAAATTCTCCAAAAGTTGTTCTGTCTGATTGGAGTACCAAATTCGGTTATGAGTGACAACGGTCCACAGTTTAGTTCTGAGAGTTTCAAAAAGTTCATGAGAAAGTGGGACATACAGCATGTCACAAGTTCACCTAGGTACCCTCAAAGTAACGGTGAGGCTGAGCGGGCGGTACAAACTGTAAAAGCTCTGATGAACAAGAATGTCAGTCTTGATGCGGCACTCTGTTCATATCGAGACACACCATTAGCCAATGGCTACTCCCCTGCACAACTGTTGTTCGGAAGAGGGCTAAATTCGATGGGATTTTTGAATGGCCGCAAGATCGACTATGTGAGGCTACTGGAGACAGAGAAGTTGCAACGGAACTACCAAATATATCAGTATAATCGAAGGTACAGGACTAAGGCACAAGAATCAGTCCCGATTAGACAAGATGTAGCCATACAAGACCCAGGTAAAGAGCCAGTGAGGGCAAGAGTTGTGGCGGCACAGGGGCGTGAAGTTGTAGCCATAGGACAATCACAAAGGCTGTGGAGGCGAAATCGGCACTTAACCAGACCTTGTAGGGATTCAGAAGCATCGGTTCCAGGTGTGGTAGCACCTCGTGGTGAAAACTCAAGTCCACAGTCAAAGTCAGGTGTGGTTGCACCAGCGGTTCAAGCTGAGTTCGGCACAGGGGTGGATGTAGAGGTACCAGCGGTACCCGACTCTAGACAGGTGCCGACAATTGCTGAACCGGAGCCATTGACGGGTCATGACAGTGGTACAACGGAGAGATGGTCAGAAGAGAGTCAACGAAGATTGGAGGTTCAACCCTGTGACTCTCGTACCTCACCAACAGTGACCAGGAGGGTGA
This sequence comes from Watersipora subatra, assembly GCF_963576615.1. Classification (NCBI taxonomy): domain Eukaryota; kingdom Metazoa; phylum Bryozoa; class Gymnolaemata; order Cheilostomatida; family Watersiporidae; genus Watersipora; species Watersipora subatra. The sequence continues at coordinate 13,933,196 of NC_088713.1, forward strand.
CAACCAAAAGTGGCCGGGTAAGTAGGGCACCTGAGAGACTAAATATATAACTTTTGTGTGGTTTTTTTTTAGCATGAGAAATTTCCTAATTGGCAACTCAATCGTCAGAGACGTTGTCAGCTCACAATGGGAGACCATTTGCTTGCCGGGGGTAGGTTGGCAGGAAGTCATTGACTATGTTTTTGATAGAAGGGAACATTTCCAGAGGTCTTTCATACACATTCATGTAGGACCAGTCCGATTCTCTAGGCTTCATAGGACTCAGAATAGACGGGAGGCTCAACTTATGACAACCTACCTGGGTACGGTGTGGAGCATTTTTGAAAGATGGGATCATAGGCTAGGTAGTCTTAAAATCTTCCCTATATTGTGTACAATTTACCCAATGGACTTTAGGGTGTACAATGATCATCTGGCGGCCAGTGTTCCTGGAGGTCATGGTCGTCAGATTTTAACAGCGGATTACGCTGAAAATTCTCGCGTAATAAGGGGCATGGTGGTGGAAGAAAATAAACATATCACAGCTTTTAATGATTCCAATGGATTGTGCACACCATTCTTGCACCATACCATTTTTAAGAGAAATAGAGGTTATTATCGCTTTTGGCTTAGGTTTTTGAAGGATGGCCTTCACCCAACCCGAGAAATTGTGAGGCAGTGGGTGAGGGAGCTTAGGGAAGTCGTGATGCTGAATAATGCTAAATGGAGTGGTCTCCATTAGATTTTAATTATATCGCTGATAGGACAGCTAACTAGTTAAGTGTACCAGGAAAGACCTTTCGTTTTTCCTTCAATTTCCTGAGAGGGACAGTTCATAAATGATGAAAAAAAAATACATGTATACTAATAATGTAACTCCATGCACTACTCAACTCGTGATACTGCACCCGTGTTTGGATTGTCGGTTTTAGGTGTGGTTGCACCTTCACTAACACTGGATTGGAGGAGAGCTTAAGAGGGAGGTGTGGTAGTCCCGGAAGTGTGACGCAGCGCGGGAGACGATTCAAGACGCTCCAGCTCGCTCTCTCTGATCTGCTAGCAACTGAAAAGGACGTGCCTTGACCGACGCTCTGGCTACATTCCAGCTATACTGCTACGCACTACCAGGTATAGTACAGTTACTTCACATATTTATGGGCGGAGCTTGTTATGCCGATAGTGTCGTTTTCGAGACCGATATTAAAACGCTGTAAAACAACCTTCATTACTCTGAAAGTTAGTGGACTAATCTTTATTTTGATTACAAAATTGGAATCAGCGTGTTTGATTTACCTAGTTAATACGATAAAAGTTGTTTGTGACAGTTATGGTTTAAGATTCATTGTTACCAGCAGTGCAGTCAAGCGTGAGGTACAATACAATGACGTTACGTCATGCTATTTAAGTCTGACAAGGCAACGGGTAGGAATAGCTATTATTGGCCAATCTAGGTTTATATATTTATGGCTATACCACATCACTACGTAATGTAAGCTCAGGCGGTGTCCCGAATAGCTTTGAAACTAAACTTTCTAAAAGTAGCCAGTACCAAACACTACGGCTATAATGTATTTGTGAACTACGTATTGGTTGCAGTAATACTACAATAGTGTCTGAATATTTTAATGTATTTTTGTATCAACTGCTGGTTTTGGTTTAGCAAACCTTTCTAACCACTGTAAAGAATTTTAGTTAGTCATATTTTTATTTTCAATTGCAGTTCCTATCTGTTAACCCTTTGAACCCTAACAACCGGAATACTGGCATTACATTACATGAATTTTTATCCAAAGCTGGTAAATCAAATGAAACCTACGCACTCACTACCTACTGTTGGAATAGATAAAGTTTATAGAATTAAGCAGTCTTAAAAAATTGTTGTAAAATTTATGCAAACCAGTCAGAGGAATGATTTTTTTCATCTCTATCGTAAGAACATTCAGCCTTTGTCAGCACTAGGATTTAAGGAATCTGGAAAGATTTATGTCAATGAAGTACTAAGTCATCAACAAAGTGAGCTTTTTTGGAAAACTTGTAAGTTCAAGGCTGATAATGACTATAAGTTTGTATGGACACACAATCAACACATTTATCTGCAAAAAAACATCTGACGCTGATGCAGTAATGATTAGGGCAGAGGAAGATTTGAACACTCTTCTAGCTGTTTAAGCTCTTAGATTGATTTAATGTATTCATAAGCAGATGTTATATGATGGCTGAGATTTTTGTTAATTGTCAGGATTACAGTTGTGACAACCTACCTCTTGATTATAATCTTGACATTCTTTTTCTATTCTTAATGTTAATTTTAAAAGTTTACGTAATAGGTTTTCACAATTTGAACAGTTTCTTTTTTGTTGTGTTATAAAGTTTGATATAACTGTTGTTACCGAAACATGGTTCAATAATGATGAAATTCAATTTTTTAAACTTGCTAATTACTCTTTTTTAGGTTCTCAACGTTCTACAAAAGGAGGTGGTGCTGGGGTGTATGTGCGGAATGGCCTAAACTTTGAGGTACTCCCGGTGGTGGTGTTGGCTGGAGGCGGTGTTCGTTGTGTGGAGCTGCGTTGTGGAGTCTCTTCTTCTCCTATTAGACTTACCGCTGTTAACTGACAAGCCAGTGCAGACATCACTATGTTCTTGGAAAATTTTGAGTAATTTATGTCTACCTCACACGCAAATAGCCACATCATAGCTGGTGACATTAACATTGATACTTATGATTTTCCTAATGATGATTATCTCAATTTGCTCGCAACATACTGTTTCACAAATGCAATTACTATTCCTACTCATCATTTGATTTCAACTAACAAATGAACTTGTCTAGACCATATGAAATGAATCTAACTGACTTGAGCATTTCATCTGGAACTACTCACTCAGATTTAAGCGATCATCCACCAACCTTTATGGTGATACATAACTTTTAAAATGTAGCTGACGCTAATATGACTAAGACTTCTAATTATTCACCTCCTATAAACTATATAAACCTTCGGAATCATCTCCAGAATGTTAATTGGGATTCCTTGTTCATCGCTGATAATAGTTCTTGTTTTTACGATGTTTTTATGGAAAAGTTAAATGAATGTTTAAAAGATTATACAATCGAAGGTAACATAAATTCCAGCAAACATATAAAGCCTAATAAACCATGGATAACTAGGGATCTTTCTTAGATGATTAAAAAGAAATATCAAGCTTATAGAAGATTACGAAATGCTCCACTAAACCCTGATTTGAGAAGGAAGCATACCATGCTTAGAAATGTTTTAAGCACAAAATTGAAGATTGCAAAGTTTAGCTATTTTTCACAAGCTTTTGATCAATGTAGTAATTCTAAGCAGATTTGGAATGTTATAAACAACAAGCTTTTAAATAAACCAAGTTGTGCAAAATGTAAGCTACCAAAAAAATTGATTAGCTTTCAACATCCTTCTTGTATAGCTTAAAGTGATTATGAAATAGCTAATGAAGTTAACTTATATTTCTGTAGCATTGAGAAGCGTTTGGCTTCTAAACTTAATAGCATTGCTATGCAGCTTGAAAGCAGTCCCGAAGCTGAGGTCAATAATGATTCCTTAGTTTTCCAATTTAAACATACAGATAAAAACGAAGTTCTAAAACAGATATCAAATATGAATTCAAACAAATTTTCTGGACTCGATAATATTTCTGCTAAATTTACTAAAGCTATATCTTATGCTATAGCCGAGCCGTTATCTAAAATAATAAACTTTTCATTTGAATCTGGGAAAGTTCCTGCACAAGTAAAAACTGTGAAAGTTATTCCATTACATAAGAAAAGATCTTGTGACGAATGCGCTAATTATCGTCCCATCTCTATCTTACCTATTTTTAGTAAGATAATGGAAAAACTTGTAAATCAGCAAATTCTTGATTTCTTAGAATCCAACAACTTTCTCAATCAAAGTCAATTTGGCTTTAGGCGGGGAAGAGGCACATCGGATGCAATTTTATCTTTTACTGATCAAATTCTAGAGTCTTTTATTAAAAGAGAATGTGTAATTAGTATTTTCATAGATTTTAGTAAGGCATTTGACACCATTGATCATAATATTTTACTTAACAAGTTTAATAATTATAATTTTAATCCATTGACTATTAATTGGATTCATAGTTATCTGTCGAATAGAACTCAAGTCACACAAATAAATGATTCATATTCTAATTCCTGCAACATAACATGCAGTGTGCCTCAGGGTTCTGTGTTAGGGCCAACTCTGTTTTTACTATATTTGAATGATCTGTGTCAATCTCTGCAGTATCTAACTCCAAATTTATATGCTGGCGACACAAATTTGTTCTTTCTTTTTCTGATTTGAATGAATCTTACACAAAAATTAATTCTGATCTTCAAAGACTGAGCTACTGGTGTCAAGTAAATAAACTAACAATTAATTGTAAAAAAACAGCTTACATTGTTTTCAAAAACCACCAGAACACTTATTAACTTTAAATGATAAAAATATAGTTGAAGTTGATGAAATTAAGTTTTTAGGCACTACAATTGATAAGAATTTGAGTTGGTACTCACACACACGCAGTTTACTGATTGACTTAAGACCTATTTCAGGACTGTTTTTTGGATTAAGCACTACTGTTCCAAGAAAGATTCTGATAATGCTTTACTACTCTTTTATTCACTCTAAATTGTGCTACTCGATAGAAACATGGGGAAATGCTTCTTGGGTTTACCTTGACAAACTAATTAAGTTTCAAAAGGAAATATTGTGTATTATATATAAAAAGCCTTTTGGTTACCCAACTTTTGATTTATTTCACGGCTCTAAGATTTTGACTGCTGATAGGATGTATCATTACAAATCACTTATTAGTGCACACAAACTGTATCGTTCACAAACATTTCAAAGACCTTCACATTATAACACCTGATTTAATTCATCCTCATTTCCTACTCCTTTTTGTTCTTTATCTGCTGGTCAACGAACATCTAACTTTGTGATGTCTGCACTGTGGAATAAATTTCCAGCGTCATTGAAACTGATAAAACCTATTGGTTAATTTAAAACGGAGATAAGGCTCCACCTTACCTCGGCTTGGTGAGTATTAGTGTCTACGCCTTATGCTGTCGACTCGAGCCTGCGACCGGTTAGCTCTGCTATTTCGCACTGGCCCCATCATCTCTACTTTTGTTTGATTCTTGATATACAAGTGTTTGAAACTTTTATTTGTTTTCTTGTTCGTATGTTTGCAATTGTATGTACTATATATTCAATGAAATAAATCACTCACACACACGCACGCACGCACACACAAACACACACACACATAGGGTGTGTCAGAAGCTCTGAAAGCTGGAATGCCAACATTCACATGGCTCTGCTTACAATTGCTGTTTCTAAGTAATAGTGTAAACCAATGAAATTAATTCTTGCACAGTGTGTTAGACCAGAAATTTCACTTACATTCGTAACAGTTTTTTTAATATTTTAAGCTACTTCTGTCGTTATAATAACAATTTTAACAGAATGATATTGCAAAAAAAATTGATCCGACTCGTTTGTTAGTAGGTCATAGATAGTTGTGATGCAAATGAACAATTATATGATACTAACTTAATTTTTCACTTCCTTTTGAATCATGAAGCGGCGATGAACATGCGCTTGATGGATATGATGCTACTGTAGATATTGTTAAAGTTTTTAAAATTATACGAATGTTTATGGTTTTAGTCTGAACAACGGTGGAACACTTTGTTTTCTATTTGGTGACATTTGCTGTAGGTTGCCGAGCTTTTTAATTATGTTTTGCCAAATACCGTTGTTCTATGACTATATCTAGATATCTTCAATAAAACTTTAAAAAGTTTCAATTTGTCACACTACCAATTGTCTAGAGTTACTGACACACATTGACATGGCCGGCCAGAGTTCATAAGGTTAATTAATGGTCAGTAAGTGCTATAACTCATATTTGGAATCCCTAATATCTGCTGCATCAACTATATCAGTCAGCATCTGCCATGTTTATGATACATAAAAAGCCCCAATTTTAGAGTAGGACAGAATCAGAAGTGCAGTGTGTCAAAGATTAAGATCTGGTACATATATAACTATATCGCTGTACGCCATGATTTAGAGACAATTTTATATTATAACATCAATAAATGGATTTGTGCAAGTGTAAAGTTGTATAGAAGAAGTCAAGCACTGCCATCTTGAATATAGATATAAACAAGTGCCAGTAACTTTTTACTATACTACATTTACATTCATGAAAGTATTCATCACAAAATAACAGTGACAATGACGAACATTGAATGACAAAATTGAAATCAAAGACAAATTGCCCTTTTGTGACCAATGGTCATTTTACCTTTAATAGCGCTTTCGTGCAATCTTACTGAAGCTTTTACCAATGGGTTGTCCTCTCCACAAGTTGTGCATGTGTGTAAAGTTGTCATAGCTTGGCATGCTGAGAGAAAACAAAATGATGTTTGCATTATTAAGCAGATTAAATGAGAGTAGTTAAACTCTGACGGTATGCGTTTGATTAAACTTTAAAGAGATTATGTTCTAGTATGAAACAAAATAGAGTAAATTTTAATTTTACGTACACAAATTGGAGTGTTTAATATCAACACATTTAAGCATCACAGATGCGATAAGGCAATTATAATTTGAATCTTTCATGCAAACTTCTATTTTTGCTTGCTTGATTATTGTCCAAATCGAGTTTTGATTCACTTCTTTTAGCTCACTGGTATGTGATAGTTTGTTCAAATGTTACCGACTGAAAACTTAGGTTTATTGTAAATCATGCTTTGTATCATCGAGGAGTAAATATTTTACAAATGATCAGTTTTTATCAGAGAAGCTGTATAATAGCTGCTTCTGCATTTGCTAGGTTTGTAAAATCTAATCAAAAAGCTAAGAAATAGTATAGCTCGTATAGTAGCTAGACCTAAGCAAGAAATAGTAAGCAGTGCAATTTTTATATAATTTGTGCTCCACTTCTAACAGCAGAATAATAATGCTTACATTGATTCACCGCTGACTGTACAGTAGACTGGAATGCTATACTTTAGCATTTATAAAGATAGGTTTTTTAGAATTTTGCATATAACTAATCTATCCACCAGCATTCAAATGTTTCCATTATTCGGCACAAATCTATATGCACGAGCATGCTAACCTATCATAATGATTCTCATGAAGAACTGACATTCAAGGAAAACGAGGTAGTAATTTTAATAAAAACCACAAAATTTGCTACTGTCACTTGTTGTTTCATAAGCCGTAACGTTTTGGATTAAAATTTTGAGAAGCTAGAATTACTTCCCTGAACAGATGGCTTGGTATTTATCATTAAATATGCATTTTCTTAAATAGAAGATATTTCCAATTTGGTGAATTGTCTTATTATAATGCTGAAGCATAATTTATGAATGCTTCTAGTTTAACAAAGAATTCTACCTTACAATCTTGCTGTCAAATACCTGGTCACGCATTTGACGAAATTGCCATATAATATTTAAATCTTATGGCTTAAAAGGGTTTAGTCAAATTTTCAAGATGAGCAGTTTCCTACTTCGCAAAAATCTATCTCAAACTTCAAAACATACAAGAAAATATTACAAAGTTATAAGTTACTGTGACTTTTCTTGATTTGTAAAAATCAAACAATATCTTTAAGTAGCTGTCAAATAGAGGTTGCATTCCGTAGCAGGCGTGACATTGTATCATTCAACTCTTATCCTAGAGTGCCATTTTATTAAAATGGGTATTAAAATCAAGGTAGAGTTCAAATAGAAATTTTACAGTAAGTATAATAGAGTTAGCCCCTTAATAATGTTATAGCCTTTATGACAGCTAGGTAATCTAATCGTTACACTGATGCAGACTACCCACAGTGGCTAAACATTGCTACTTGCTTTCAGGCTGAGCCTCTTGTGAAGGTTCATGTTTCTCATTCTTGCTTCTATTTATAGAGTGTGTCAGCTGAAGATTAGCTGTAAAAAGATGTCCAATAAATTAAATAAGTAGATAATACATTAAAGTTTACACATGCAAAAATATAGTTTTAAAAATTGTTTTCTTATGGTTTTCTTTTAAGTGTAGATCTTATACTGAGTCTTAAATGAGGCTTGACATTAAAATTCATCAAATTGCTAACTTATCAACTCCTAAAAACAGGAAAGAACCACAGTGTTGATTATTAATTATGTATGGCTACAGTCTGATTTTTTTGTTTGGAGTGTTTTGCATCAGATTTGTCTGGACGCAAACTCAGTTTCACAGTTTTTTGTTGATATATTTAGATACAAAGATGTTTTAAATCAAAAGCAAAAATGCTATAAAACAGATCATACCTAACAAATTCTCCCGGGTGTTCTCAGAATCATCAGATGAGTCTGAGTCAGGTACTTTGCTTGCCATAGCTAGAACAAATTTTACAAATAATGCATGCCATATAAATGACATGCAAACATATTGAGCAATCTATTTTAGGCCAACATTTCAAATGCAAACAATGGTTAAGTGTAAAGTTTGCAGCAAAAATAATTTGGTGTGCATTGTTTTTATTTCATTAAACTGTATGATGCAAACTATTCATAGCAAAAGATTTGGGTTTATAGACGTTTCAATTGTAAAATAAAACTTCATTGTAAACCAGCTGAATTAATTAGCTTTAGTTATGGGTTGAAAATGCTCAAATGTAACAGCAATTTACATTCTTTCAGAATCAGTACTACAACACGCGGGTATTGAAATACTCCATTGTGTTTCATGAACGTTATTATTTCATGACATTGCAATAACCTGTTTACTATCACACATGCATTGTCTCACCATGAGGTGATGAACAGGTGAGATATGCGTGTAAAGGGCGGTATCTTGCTGAATAACTCTGCAAATAAAGTATAACACTGAATGGCAAAAACTAGAGCTGCACAATGATCGTGTTAATTAAACGATTAACGCTGTCTATACAAATAAACGATTAACTGAGTTGGGCCCATTAATCTTCAATTAAAATGCAACCGCGATGATGATCTTGATGTGGTTCCTTTCCTTTGTACTATTTAGTACCATACCGTTATCGTAGCAGGTTACTAGCACTTAATTTACTAACAAATAAATATTATGACAAGCAACCCCTTCTTTCCAATAAATTAAACCACAATTATTTTGCACTCAACTATGAAAACAAATTGAGTCGCTAACATTAAACTTGTTTATATAATACAATGCACCAGCACCGTGCCGATCTAGCTGTAAGCAGCCATGTTGTTAGTTGTTTGAACATGTTTCTATGTAATAGCAACAACAGTGATTTCAGTATTATTTAATACGCATCTTACAGTTTATTTTTGTTTATTTTTAAAAACTTTCTTAAAAGTAAATTATACATGTTTTTTCATTTTTCAAAAAAATCACAATCATATTTCAGCTTCAGAATATTAGTATATAAGATTGACACTTTATTGGAACACGAAAGCAGAAAAATGTCTTTCACCCTAAGTAGCGCATTTCTATAAGTTGTTGGAAGCGTAAACAAGAAATCGAAGTGCAGTATATGCCAGAAATAGTTTGCTTACCACCACAGCACATCATCATTAGGATATATTTTAACTAATTCTCCTCCTACCATGCAGAAATCATCACCAGCTGTCGCAGACAGAAACTAATACTACTGACTACCGGCACTACTGTCGCCTGTGAGCGGCTATTCTCTAAAGCTGGCAATATTGTATGTAGGAAGAGGGCATCTCTTTATTCAGATAATGTGAATAAATTGTGCTGCCTCAACTCTTGGCTGACTTAATTATAGACTTTCATAGACAGTTTTCATACTCATAATAATAATTATTACATTGTAACTTATGTACATTGTACATAACATGTACTACTGCTAACAATTGTCTAAAATATAATTAATCTATATGTAGCTGTATTATTTGTTTTTGAATATGCAGGTTTTTGCTAGATTAATTCTAAGATTAGTCAAAGATTAGACCAGTTATTAACCGTGATTAATTTTTATAATCATTGTGCAGCTCTAACAAAAACACACGGTTGATTTTATCGCAGGCCTCATGAGAAGGGCAGAGATATGGCTGCACTTTCTGGCGTGTGCCCAAACGCAATTAGGCTGTTCACCAGCAATCTTTAATGCAAGCAAGCTTGTAAATAGCCTAAAACATAATGTATAACAAACTTCTCCGGAGTTAACAACAAAATTATTGACAAATGTTGCACCTTCCAGGCAACGATGTAAACATCTCATGGTTTTGCTCAACACTATCAATTTCACAAATTTCACACTAAAAGAAGACATGAAAACAATTGTGGCTTTTAGCATTAAATCTTTTTGAATACATACAAAGTGGCTACAATTTTGTTTTTAAAATTGATAGCTTTTTTATTCGAGTGTGCTTTGTAGTACAGGACTAGGTGTGCCCTTATTAAATCTATGAACTGTTCAGTGCTTATTTAATAATGTATTACTGTAAAAAATAGTAAAATTCTGCTGTTGAAAATTGTTGACCGTCAACATGAGAAAATTAGATGTCAAAAAGTTAATTATGGGCTAAAACAACCAATCGAAATACACATTGTGTGGGATAAATCTCAGATTGAGCAAGTCTAGCATTATTGCTACGCATCAACTCGACCATTGCACAATATCATACTACTTAAGCCTAGTGTGTTTGCTCCTTACCAAATTTGGCTTTCTGCAATAAAGAACAGTAACTGTTTCAAGGTAGATTTATATCGTGAATTTCAGCAACTACTCGTAATAACCTAACCCTGACACAATATTATAGATTACTTAGAAACAGTTTATTCGTGGTTGAGATCCATATTTGAGTATACTTATTAACACTCCTTTCCTGGTTTCTGTTCTACCAGTTTACTGTAATCACCATCAATAATTGAGAACACTAGCGTTCGATACAACCAAACACCTCTTAACAAAACCTCAACAAAAACTTTATGAAGAAAATGCATCACAGATTCTATTCTCTGTTTATAACAAGGTGTGACACATTGTTATACAGCATGTTATGTTCAGATGTTTTACACATATTTTATACACTGATTTTATAATCTAGACCATACAAATTTGTGCAATTGCACAAACTATTGTATCCCACTTCCGTAGCATTTCTAGCAACCTACAAAATACTACAAAATCTATTCGAACGTCATAGCGCTGTATTTTTTCAGCTGTACACTGTACTGGTGATTCGTTAGAGACAACATTCAATAGAAGTTTGCTCTCCATTTTTTGAATAAGCCATAAGATTTTATAAAGATTAATTTATTCCTGGTGAAGGCTGAGTGATACTAATTTCACCTTTATATTAGGCTCTCCTCCAAGCGGAGAGACCTGTCGTAGGCCTCAGAGTCTTTGATCAGCCATTTTTTGTACACCATAGTGTCTTACCGATCTAAACAAAGAACTATTTTGAGTACAAAACGTGTTAGCTAATTATCAATATTAACCATGTTGATGGTAACCTTTTTAAAGTTTTAAAGAAAAGACCATGAAACTGTGGCAGTAGAAAAGAAGTTTTATATGTCATTACATTGGCTGCTATAACATTGTATGCTTCTCCCAAGAAATATGAACATCGCTCATCATAATGCTTTAAAGTTTTCAGTTAAGATTGTAAATCTTATTATAAACAAATTTGAAGACAATGAGCTAGAATTCGACCTTAATGACTTCAAATCAAAGTTCAGTTTTGTGAATTGGGATGACCTTTGTTATTGAGCACACCATAACTGAACCTATGGCTACCGAGACAGCAAAAGCAAAAACAATTTTTATTGTCATAACTGAGTAGCTTTTACTACCAATTTATGAACCTTTCTACTTATCACTTTCTATTCTGGGTTTTTAAAGATTTAATAATGTCAATGCAGAGGTTATCTAAAGGTAGCATTTGATTATATGGTGGCGGTCTATGCATCAACACTTTT